>NC_141535.1:93762500-93957500 GCF_021556685.1 Rattus norvegicus
TGTTTGTTTTTAGAAACTGACAACCTTTATTAGAGAGTGACTGACCCATTTTACACACCCATCAATCAATGTGCTGGAGATCGGGATTTTGGCCATCCTTCTCGTCTACAGTTGAGTCTGTTTTATCTTTTACTTCGACATCCTGATAGCTGAGTGGTGTTGCATGTGGGTTTAATTTGCATTTCCCCATGGTCAACAAACATCTGTGTGGTTGCCTCTGTGCATGCTGCAAGAACATGTCCTTCACTCATAATTGGATTGTCTCTTGCTGTTGCACTGAGCGTCCTTTAGTTATCTGAGATTCAGTTCTTGTCAGAAGGGTTTTTTTTCGATAGCTGCTTCTGGCCTGTAATCTGAATGTCCATCCCCACCAATGAAGGATTCTGCAGAAAACAGTTCCATTTTCATTCTTAACTTGTGTATTTTATTAATTTTTCCTTTTAGAGATGTGGTTTCTGAATCCAAAAATTTTCTACTGTGCTACACACACACACACACACACACACACACACACACAAGTGCTCCCACACACATAGATACACAGAGGTACACATACATACACACACACACACACACACACACACACAGAAAGAGAGGCACACACACAGAGGCACATACTCACAGATACACACAGAGGCACACATACACACATGCACTCACACTCATAGACACACAGAGGCACACACACAGAGGCACACACACACACACAGAAAGAGAGGCACACACACAGAAAGGCACACACACAGAGGCACATACTCACAGATACACACAGAGGCACACATACACACATGCACTCACACTCATAGACACACAGAGGCACACACACAGAGGCACACACACACACACACACACACACACACACACACACACACCTTTCAACTCCATAGTTCCGAGGCAGTGCTATAAAGCCCAGGCAAGTTCTTCACACAGATAGTCTCAGCCATTCAGGAGACAGAGACATGAGGAGCACTTGAGCCAAAGGATTTGAGGTTTGTCTGGGTAACATACTGAAACACTGTCCTAAATTATAAAATAATAAAATAAATAACATTAAAATAAGACGAATGTGGAGGCTCACATCTTTAATCCCAGCAGAGGCAGGGGTAAATGAATCTTTGTGAGTTCGAGACCAGTTTGGTCTACATAGAGAGTTCCAGGACAGCCAGGGCTACATAATAAAGACATTGTCTCAATAAATACTATCCCTTTAAGTGAAGCATTCTACTCTAGAGAAGATGCAAGGGACTGAGAAAGCATGTGGGCAGACAGACAATTAAATCTACATGGTAAGAAGGACCCCGGACACTGGACCTTTTGTGTACTTTTGTGTATGTTTTGTTGCTGATAAGAACACCATGGGCAGAATAGATTTCTAGACGTATAGTTCTAGAGCAGTGGTTTTCAACCTTCCTACGGCTGTAATCCTTCAGTACCTCACGTGGCGGTGACCCCCTACCATAAAAGTATTTTCACTGCTACTTCATAACTGCAATTTTGCTACTGTTATGAATTGTAATGTAAATAATTTGTGTTTTCTGATGTTCTTAGGTGACCCCTGTGAAACAGTGGTTTGACCTCCAAAGGGGTTGAGACCCACAGATTGAGACCTACTGAAGTAAAAGTCCACAATGGTGAAAGAAACATGGCAGCCCGTGGCCAGGTGAGGAAGGTGAGAGAGCATATCTTTAGCCACATACACAGCCAGTTCTAGAGGAAGAACTGGAAGACAGAAAAGGCTATGAACTCCCAAAGCCTGTCCCTTGTGACACACTTCCTCCAGCAAGGCCGCATGTCCTAAAAGTTCTATAACCTCCCCCAAACAATGCCACCAGCTGAGAGCAAACATGCGGGGACATGTCTAATTCCAACCACCACACCTAGTGTGCTCCTGAGGGACACATGGGAAGTCACAGAGGGCTCTTCCGAGGATGTGATGCTCGTGCTGAGCGTGTGTGGGGAGGAGCACAGAGGACAGACCGAGCCACAGTTGGACAGGAGCGAGGATTCTAAGTCACACCTGCAAACGGATAACTGTAGGTGGCCATGATGAACAGGGGCGGTGAGACATCTCAGAGTGTCTTAGTTGGAGTTTCTATTGCTATGAAAAAAACCCCACAAAACAAAACAAAAACAAAAACAAACAAACAAATAAACTATGACCAAAAGCAACTTCAGGAGGAAAGAGTTCATTTGGCTTAACAATCCTGCAGAAAGTCAGGACAGGAACTGAAGCAGGGCAGGAACCTGGAGGCAGGGGCTGAAGCAGAGGCCACGGAGGGGTGCTGCTTACTCGTCTGCTTCCTTTGGCTTGCTCAGACTGTTTTCTTATAAGCAAAAATTATTTCAAACAAAAATCAAAGGGAGGGAGGGGGAGAGGGAGAGGGAGAGGGAGAGGGAGAGGGAGAGGGAGAGGGAGAGGGAGAGGGAGAGGGAGAGGGAGAGGGAGAGAGTACTTAATTGGATATTTCAAACTATTGAGGTTGGAGGAGTGTGAGTGTCCTCAGGACAAAGAACCGACAAATGTCTGCATTGACGAATGTGTCATTCACTCTAATCTGATTCTTGTGTGTTGCTGGGATGCACTGTAACGTCACCTGACACTTACAGAAATGCACAATTAGTGCATTCAATAATAAGTAAGGCATGGTGGTACACACCTTTAATCCTAGCAGTGGGTATGAAGAGGCAGGCAGATCTCTGTGAATTACTGCTAGCGGGACTAACACCCTGAATCCCAGGCAGCCAGGGCTATATAGTGAGACCCTGTCTCAAAAAAAAAATTGTATATATAGCAAAAATTAAAATTAAATATATTTATATTGATATACACACATTAAAATAAATACATATAAATAAATGAAAATACATACAAGTTAAAAAGAGGGAGAAGTCAGCCAGGCAGAGATGTGCAGAGAGAAGAATGGATACCATGCAGCCCTGTAGATCTGCAGGGTCGGCTCTGGATTATGTAGGTCTGTGTGTCAAGATATAGATGGAGATTTAAAAGACCAGGGAGCAGTGAGACCAGAGCTGTATCTGCGTGCGAGTGTCTTTCTACACACGTCTGTGCTTGCCTAGAGGCCAGGGGGAGACATGGGAAGCAGTGCTGCTTTGCTCGCTGCCTTGTTACTTGAGAACTGACTGTGTTTCCAGCCAAGCAGGGTTCCCAGTGACCATCAGAGGTTCTCTTGTCTCTGTCCCCGCCAACACAGGGGTTACAGACTGACAGGGCAGGGGCAGAACCCCCACCACATTGTCCCAGCGCCACAAAGGCACAGGACATGGTAACATGGAGCCTCCTCTCTCTGGCCTTCATGGGATCTATGCAGTACCCACCACAGGACATGGGACATAGGTCAGCTGATGCTTGGCTTCCACAGAAAGAGGAGCTCCCCCTGGCCTCTCTGAAGCCTGGAGTCACTGTGGCAAGCCTACAGCTCACTGGGAGCTGGCAGCTGCTTCAAGTCAGTGGGCACAGAGCCAGGAGGAAGAGGGCTGTTCTTTTTGGCAAGGAATATGCTGTATGTCTCAAAGCCTACGAGGCAGGCTTGCAAACAGCAGCTGGACTTAGAAAAAAAAAACTTACTTCACATTTATTAATTTATTTGGAGTGCATGTCTGGTGGGAAGAGGGTATACACACACGCCCCAGAGTGCCCTATGGATATCAGGAGACCCCTTTCAGGAGCTGTTTTATATCCTTCTACTGTTTGAGTCCTAGGGATGACAGTCATTAATCTTGGTGGCTGGCACCTGTCCTTACTGACTCACCCCATTAGCTCTAGCAACTGGACTTTCGAATAGTTCTGTGCAGCTAGGAAAAACAGAACATACTAGAATCCAAAATGGCCTCTGTTGTTGGAGTGGTGGGTTGTACTTAAATACATTCGAATCAAACAAGAGTAAATCATTCAAAATAAGAACTGCAAGTTGCAACAACAAGGCAAACAGGCAAACCCTTTCAACACAGTTCAGATAGACAGGATGCGGGCAAGCCAGAGGTATACAGAGATACACCTAGGTGAGTGAGTGTTCCCACAGGAGTCAGCCATGTCTGATGAGGGCCTGCCTAAGGAAGGCAATATGGGCTCACACTACGTTAATATCATCCCAGTGTTCTGGTGTAGGGTGGTGACGCTTTTATCCAACTCCCTATTGATAGAAGTGGAATCTCTAAGTTAAGTGTGTGGCTATAATTTACTGAATGTTTTATAAATATCAGTTGATAGGTTGTTTCCCATGCTCTAACTCCATACAAGCAGGCTTGTGTTACATCTTGCTGGCCCCTCACATTTACACGTAAAATCTTGTTACCTGAAGTTGGGTCCACACACAATAGTCCAGGGGCTGGCATTGGTCTATCTGATCAAACTCATAGCTGAGAATGGGACCCCTGAAGGTGAGCTATTGCAAACTGGATCCCTGGGCTGGAAAAATAGCTCGGATAACAAAGTGCTTGCCACATGAACATGAGAACTGGGGATTTGAGCCCTAGAACCCACATTAAAAAGCTGGACATGATGGCGCATACTTAGCATTCCAGTGTTGGGAGGAGGGGCAGGTGGATACCAGGGCTAGCCAGTCTTTGCAAGATTCAAGCCAGTGGAAGACCCTTTCTCTAAAACTAAGGTGAAAAGTGCCCGTGGACTGACACCCAAGGTTGACTTCTGGTCTGGGTATAGACCGGGGCACATATACCTGCAAACACACATGTATTTACATATACGTGGACATGCACAAGGATATAGACCGGGGCACATATACCTGCAAACACACATGCATTTACATATACATGAACATGCACAAGGGTATAGACCGGGGCATGTATACCTGCAAACACACATGCATTTACATATACATGAACATGCACAATCTACAAACACACAGAAAGGCTGGCAGGCAGGGCAGAAGGAAGGGGGGAGGGCGGAAGGGAGGAGGAGAGAATTGGATCCCTGATGATTATAGGGAGCTGAGTCAGAGAATCTTGAAAACCTAGCACACAAGGAACTTATGGAAGAATAAAAACCTTTTTTATGAAGCCTTTGAAGTCCCAGAGAAAGGATGAAGACTCTCTAGCATAGCTCCAAGGTAGGATGGAATCAGGGAGTCAAGGTGGCTCTACAAAAGCTTAGTGCTCTGTATAAAATGACAGGACTGCTGGACAGAACGACCCAGCAGATATGGCCATTTGCCACTGAGCTTGGCATTCGGGGGTTGATCCCTCAAACCAGCATGTGGGAAAGAACCTAATCCTATAAGCTGTCCTCCTCTGACACACGGGGCATTCACATATACATAAACACACGTATTTTTAATACCAGAGATTCCGACAATGAAAGTGACTGCCTTTTGAGACACTGGGTCCTATACAGCAGGGGCTCCAGTAGGGAATACCGGCCACTTATGGACCTTCAGTGCAGAAGCAGGTGTGGGCCTTGGGCTGGGGAGACAGCTTGGTGAATGAAGAGCTTAAAACAGATCTTCAGAACTCACATGAAGAATCTAGGCATGGTGGCTCATTCTTACAACCCCAGCGGGGTTTATCTTCTGGTTCTCTCTCTACACACTGGAGTGTGTGTGTGTGTGTGTGTGTGTGTGTGTGTGTGTGTGTGTGTGTGTGTGTATGCGAGAGAGAGAGCATGTGTGTGTGCACGCGCGTGCATTCATGTGTGTGTGTGTGTGCGAGAGAGAGAGAGAGCATGTGAGGTGAGTGTGCAAGTGTGCATGCTGTGAGGACTCATGTGTTGAAGGTTGAAACCAGGTCCTGTGTACGTTAGGTAAGTGCTCTACCTCTGAACCCCCATAGTCAGCCTTCAGCTCAGCCCTTACATACCACAGGGTGCTGCCCACAGTGGAATCTGAACAAATGCGGTAATGGCAGAAAAAGTGGGCATGTGTCTGTCACCCCATCTACTTAAGGAATTGGTTCCCTTGCTAGGAGGCCCTGGACCTAGAGTTTGGAGTCTAGAATGGGCAATAATTATAAAAGGGAAAAAATGCATGAAGCTCCTCAAAGTGTAGAAATTTCCTTACAGAGGAAATCTGAAAAAGACAACATCTAAACAAGTATCTTAGAGCCAGGTGTGGTGGCTCAGACTTACAATCCCAGCATTTATGGAGCTGAGGCAGGAGGATGGCCTTAGGTCCAAAACAAGAATGGATTTATGGATCAGGTGTGGTGGTAATGGGGCGGCAGGAACCAGTGGGTCTCTTGAGTTCCAGGCGGCTTAATCTACAACGAGAGTTCCAGGCCAGCCTGAAAAGCCCTGTCTTGAAAAGCAAAAGAGAAAGAGAGGGAGAAGATGGGGACTTACGGGCATGATCCTGTCTCAGAGGAAAAAAGGAGAATAAATACCCTTACCTCCTCCCTCTGCTGCCTTGAAGAAATATGATAAATAATATTTTATGACGTTATAAAGTAACAGCAAAATTAAGCAAAGGACTGCTACTTACCTTTTGTTTCCTCGTCAATAAGCGGAGCCCCGATCTAATATTATATCAGGATAACACAGAAGACTGCACGGCCGGCAGTGGCCTTTGGTTCTCTTTACCTTACTAATCCCAGAGCAAACAGAGACCTCATGACTAGCAGCACCATTTCCAAGGCTCAGCAAACTTCCCCAAAAGAGCGGATATTGATAAGAGTGGCAATTAACCATTTTACTGCACATTGTAAATTAACAAAAACAAATTAGCAATTAAATCCCAGAATTAGAGACCTGTGAGATGGCTCAGCAGGAAAGGCTCTTGCCAGGAAAAGCCTGAGTTTAGTCACAGGGATGGGAAAGATGGAAGGAGAGTCAGCTGCTAAAAGCTGTCCTCTGACTCACACACACACACACCGTGCATGCATACATACATATGTGCATACATACATGCATGCATACATACATACATACATGCATACATACATGCATACAGACACACACACTTACACACTATATATACATACATACATACATACAGGCAGGCAGGCAGACAGACAGACACACAGACTTACACACCATACATACATACATACATACATACATACATACATACATGTATACAGACAGACAAACACAGACACACAGACACACAGATACACACACAGACAGACACACACACACAGACACAGATACACACACAGACAGACACACACACATACCATACATACATACATACAGACAGACAGACACACACAGACAGACACACAGACACACACAGGCACACAGACACACAGATACACACACAGACAGACACACACACACAGAGACATGACAGACATAGACAGACACAGACAGACAGACAGACAGACAGACACAGAACTAGAGCAAGGCTGTGGTATGCCTGTGGTCACAGCACCCAGAGGGCTAAAGCAGAAGGGTCAGGAGGTCAAAGCCAGCCTAGGCTATGCAAACACTGTCTCAAAGGAAGGCAGAAGCAGGTGTCGGGAGATTGGCAATATATTTTTGTTTGTAGCAGTTTTCACCCTGTCCTAGGAGTCTGGGTGTGAGAGATTGTGGCTTATGATCATCAGTTTACACTCATTGACATTAAGTAGACTTTTGTTTGAAACAGGGTCTCACATAGCCCAGGCTGCCCTCAGAGTACTGCGCAGCTGAAGTTATGAATACCTGATCCTCCTGCCTCCTGCATCTCAAGTGCTGGGATTCCAAGCTCATGGCACTACCCATGGCTGAAGTCCAACAATCTTATGGGCGTTCATATATGTGTATTTATAAGGAAACATAGTCTATTACTCAAACTTTCTGTTATTTTGATGTTTGTTCTCAAAGAAGGGCTATCGCCAGAACTTAATTTAAAAGTGACAGTTTGCTCAGAATGGAACAATTTACAAAATTCCTAATAACCGGACGTGAAATATCTACCTTTAATCCATATATCCCTCTATGGGAAGAGAGGCAGGAAGGCGAGTGGAAAGAGATGTGTACCTTTCCCCGCTCCCATGGCCTTTTCTAGTATCTGAAAGATACAAGGAGGTTCTAGAATGGACATGCTTTAATGTTCTCAATCAGAAACAACATAGTATTTGGATTCTACTTGGTTTTAATGGCTGTAAAAAAAAAAAAATAGCATCAAATAACTGACAATTTTTCTGATTTTTTTTTTTTTTTGGTTCTTTTTTTCGGAGCTGGGGACCAAACCCAGGGCCTCGCGCTTCCTAGGCAAGCACTCTACCACTGAGCTAAATCCCCAACCCCGTTTTCTGATATTCTTATATCCCTGACAATTGATTTGAATTAAAAGTGAACCTCCAGTCAGTGTCTATAAAAATAAGAAATTATGAAAAACATTTAAAAATTCTATCACTACAAAATGATTTCATTTATTTGTTAGTTTGCTTGTTTATTGTTGAGACAGGGTTTCATGTAGCCCAGGCTGGCCTCACACTCCTCACATAGCCAAAGTTTTCCCTGAATCTTTGATCTTCTTGCCTTTTCCCTCCAAGTGTTGGGATTTTAAGCCTGTGCCACCACACCGAGCTTTTAAATAACTTTTCCACTAAATTTTAAGGCCAGGCATGGTGCTATATTTCTTTAATCCCAACACTCAGGAGGCTAGCCTGGTCTACATAGAGGATTCAAGGCCAGCCAGAGCCACATAAGTGAGACTCTGTCTTAAGACAAAACAAAAACCACCACCAAGAGCCAACTAATTTTGAGAAGAGGCCATTTAACAGACAGGAATGCCTGGTCCCTCTACTTAACAGGCAGGAATGGCTGTCTGAGTGTGCCTTTGATTGCTGGGCATTCTGTGCTGACCAGCGGTGTGCTGAGGCTGTGCATGGTTCTCGAGTGTGTTTTGTTGATGTTCTGAAGATGAGCTGTGTGTTTTTCACTCCCTGTCCAGCAGGAATGTTTACATATCATTGAGTACTTTGCTGCCGCGGCCGTCTCTAACTCAGTTTCCCCTTTTTCCTGTGCATAAACGTCTCTGCCCGTCCATCCTTTCCCTGCCCCTATGAACTACAAGGCTGGTGTGCAGGAAGAGTTGAAGGCATTAGCTGATCAACTACAAGGCCTAGGGAGAGGGTGGGGCTTCTCCCACCAAAATAAACAAATAAGTAACAACAACAAAAGACTGTTCACGTCCTTCCAAGGCAGGGACGAGATCCTGGGGTTACCCAAAAGAAAGGGCTCACCATATGAAAATGGAAAAAAGAAGAGACAGTCTCTCAAGCCAGAGCTGGGATTCCCACAGTGTTATCTTTCATTACCTTCAAACTGGTCTACCAAAGCAGTTCCAACACCTTAGAAGATGAGGAGAATGTTCCAGGCATGCGATTGCTTTTGAAGATTAATTTACCTAAAGCATCCGTCTCATGGAAGACGAATGAGGTGTCAGCTGATGTATTTACATAACGAATAATTCTAGTGCGAGGGAAACAGGAGAGAGGATTTAGACGTAAGTCATCAAGGATCTCTAGGGTAGGGTACAGGAGAAAGTGGCACTGAGCAGCCTGCTAGCTCCACTGGGTTTCCTTTTCAGATCTAGGAAAGTGAGGATGCTCAGAGTTCTGTGGTTCCGTTAGGCTCGGGGTACAAACACAGCAGAAGGTAGTTTGCTGTCTCCACCTCTCCTATAGGCCTCTGTCCTCTTTTTGGACAGATTGACTACCGGCTACTTGCTCACTCCTCCCTTCTTTTTAATGTACGTGCATTGGTGTTTTGAATGTATGTGCATTGGTGTTTTGAATGTATGTGCATTGGTGTTTTGAATGTATGTGCATTGGTGTTTTGAATGTACGTGCATTGGTGTTTTGAAGGTATGTGCATTAGTGTTTTGAATGTATGTGCGTTGGTGTTTTGCCTGCATGTATGTCTGTGTGAGAGCGCCAGCTCTTGAGGTCCCAGACAATTGTGAGCCACCATGTGGAGACTGGGAATTGAACTCTGGTCCTCTGGTCCTCTGAGCCATCACTCCAGCCCCTCATTCTTCTGTTCAAAGAAGAAACCCTTACTCTGCCTTTATTTCTGGCTATCACAGAGTCTGTTATCTGTGGATCTGAGCTTCCAGAGAAATCAGATGAGGTCTGAAATGAATGAGTCAAAGTCTTCCAGTACCAGCTCAGCAAGAAGACCTAGCTCTTCCGATTGGCTGAGAGCAGCTCATTCACTCATTTTACACGTGTCAGCCGCTACAAGCACGGGCACGCTCAACGATGGTCATGCAACTATGAATAGAGCTGTCCTTGCCAGGAAAGACATAGCAGACAAATTATTGCAGAAATGTAGTGGGGGCACAATCCACTTGTTTAAGAAATATTGGTTGACTCTGTTGGTGCCAGGCTAGTGCCATGGGCACATCAGGGAGGAGAAAAGACACCTAGTTCCTGGCGCCATTTTGTTTGAAGTCTCTCAGAAAGACATAACTGGGCAGTGAGACAGCTCAGTGGAGGGCAGCCCTGGCCACACAATTTCCAGAATGTACAGTGGAAGGCAGAATTGACTCCCAAATGTTGTCCTCTGACTTCCACAGGAACAAAGGAAGGCTGTGGCACAGGTGCACCTGTACACCCTCTCCGTGCATCAAGTATACACCATACACACATGCGCACATGTACACATGCACACATGGACATGCACACACATGCACACCCACCCATGTGCACATACAGCAAAATTTCTAAAAAAAATTAAAAGGACTGATATTTCCCAGGCAGTCACAGATAAGGTTGCAATGGAACGTTATAGACTTACATAGGAGTCATTAACAAAGTGTCTGAAGGTGAGGTACATACATGCCTGTTACCCCAGATGCTATCCCAGCTGACGGCAGGCTGACTAGGATCAAGGTCATTCTTGACTGACTCTACAGTGAACTTGAGGATAGTTCCCCCATAAGATCCTGCCTCCTCATTTAAAAAAGAAATCCAGGGGCTACGGGGACAGGTAGGCTGGCAAAGTGGTTGCTGCATATGTGCTAAGTATAAGGACCTGAATTCAACCCCTAGCAGCCAAGAAAAAGTTGGACATGACAGCACATGCATACAATGCCAGGGCTGGAGGTAGAGACAAATCGGCTGCAGCTCACAATGAGAAAAGAAGGGTGAAAAGTGTGCCATTAGGAAGCTTTCATAAAGGAGTTATCTTTGGGCTGAGAAATTAAGAGCAAGTGGTGATTAGCCAGCTGGAGGAAAACGAGAAAGGAGAGGAAGCTGCAGATAGTGGGGGCTGAGGAGTGCAGAAGCAACAGAGCGTTTGGTACAGCCAAGGAAGTGCGCTGTCCGGGGCCTGGACAGCCTGTGCACACACAGAAGCGCTGTAAGACTAGAAGGACCAAGCCTGCTGTGAACGTGAGGTGATGATAGGAAGAATGCGAACACAGAATGGGGTGAATTCACCAAGAGAGCAGAGCAGGCGAGGGGGTGGGGGTGAGGTGAGGAACTGCTGGTGAGGGTGAGGAGTCCCACAGAGAAAGCGAGACCAGCACACTCTAGAACCGAGGCTCACAGCAGAGTGCCAATGAAAGGTGACCGGCAAGCAAGAAAAGACAGAGACTCACGCCATTCAGGACTTTGAAGTGATGTGATAAAGTAGGGTGGGAATCCCTGGGGAACAGAAGAAAGACAAAGGTGGATGTGATCACGTGTTTAAGATGTATTAAAACAGGTGAGAATGGATTCAAGACCAATTGACAGGTAGTTCATGGCCATCATCCGGGTAGGATATGATGGCTGATCAAGAAGGGAAAACCTGAGTTGGGGTAGGATGGGGCTCCAGAAAGGTGGTGCTAAATCAGCAGGCCCAGACTGGATGCGTGGACAGGCACCAGGCGTGGCTTATGCTCTCTCCCAATGAAGAGAGCTATGAAAGGAAGAGCCTCCTAGAGAGGAAGAGCCATGTGTTCTAGAGAGGAAGTCATCGATTCTAGAGAAAGGATAGAGGCTGCTGTTGAGGACACAGTGAAGGAAGGTGTCTATGTGACATCCAGAATGACAATGTGACATCTTGTGGAACTTATGCTGCTCTAGAACTCAGGAGACTAGGGTAGGTTCCAGAAGGGATCTGAGACTCAACCACACCAATGAAAAACTGAAAAGTAAGGTTGGCTAGGGCTAATGGATTGCCTTAAAGTAATTTTCAGTTACACATAATCTGACCTTCATAGTTTTCTACAGTGGGTCTATCATGCTGTGAAAAAAAAAAAAATGAAGACGTGCTTTCCAAAGCCTTTAATCAGTAACAGGCCGCCTGTTGTCAGGACAACGGAGGAAGCAACCCTAGGGCTGTGAGTTTGTGAGGAAGAGAAAATATAGAAATGAAGCTTACAACATGTCCAGTGGGTTCCAATTTTTTTCTAGAAAAAATGGTTGAGGGCAGCTGCTGATCCCAAGAGGTAAGAGATGGAGGAAAGCTGGGGCATGTGAAGTAGCCCACCCAGTGGGGTTGAGAGAAGTTTTAGGCTAAAATGAAATATCAACACTTTTTTAAAAAAATGTGGCATAAGCAGGGGTGTTCACAAGTAGTCAATGGGACAAAATCCGTGAAATCTGCTCTACACATGATTTTTCTGGACAGCAACATGATTCACAAATTAAGAGGACACGCTTCAAACACGCAGTATGAATACACGCACTTTTATTCTTAGTGCAGAGGATGAGACCCAGGGTCTCTGTGAACGCTGAGCAAGCATTCTGCCACTGCGCTATGTCTTCAGCCTGGGCGTGTCTCTAGTTAAAGACATCCCTATAATGTCTATCAGCAAGGAGGACACGGTGCTGTTGTCACAAGATGATGATGGTGATGATGGTGGTGATGATGATGGTGATGATGGTGGTGATGATGATGGTGACGATGGTGGTGATGATGATGGTGATGATGGTGGTGATGATGATGGTGATGATGGTGGTGATGATGATGGTGATGATGGTGGTGATGGTGGTGATGGTGATGAATGTTCAAATGTTTGTGTTTTCAGTGTGAAATTTAACAGAACCCTCCAGAGGCCTGTCATAAACTTGTAAAAAATTAAATTAATTTAAAAATTAATTAAAATTTAAGGGATGGGGAAATGGCTTAGTGAATAGAGGTGCCTGCTGAAGAAGTGTGGGGACCTGAGCTCAGACCCTCATAAATGCCTGGCACAGAATACACATCTGCAGTCCTGGGTGTTCCCATAGCAAGATGGGAAGAGAAACAGCAGAATCCCTGAAGCTCCCAGACCAGCTAACCTGCCAGAAGCAGTAGCTGACAGCAAAGAGACTCCATCTAAAACAAGACATAAGGACTGACACCAAAGGTTATGCTCTGACCTCATACATGGGCCATGGCATATCCATGACCACATTCATACAGGGGAGCATTCAGATACATATGCACATACACACCCCCTCTCTGTCTCTCTGTCTGTCTCTGTCTCTGTCTGCCTCTCTCTCTCACACACGCACACATACAGACACAGACACAGACACACACACCACACACACATGTCCATACATGTATGCAATTTTATTAAATTTTAGGTCCAATGAAGAGAAAAATAAGAATGGCCTGAAACTCTTGAGGATTTGTATCTGTTTTGAGGCCATCTTAAACCAGCAGATGACCCCTCTGAAAACTCATTGCCTGGGTTGGGCATTTAGCTCAGTGGTAGAGCGCTTGCCTAGAAGCGCAAGGCCCTGGGTTCGATCCCCAGCTCCGAAAAAAAAGAACCAAAAAAAAAAAAAAAAAAAAAGAAAACTCATTGCCTTCCCAGGAGAGTCTGGAAAACCCAACGAGGAAGCAGGGCCCCTTCCCGTGGAGCGAAGTTGGTTTACCCGTGTGAGGGTTCGTTGGATTTTCGAATATTTTCTTCTTTGTGAGTCTTCTGATGCAGGAATATGCTTCTCATTTCAACAGCTCTCTCCAAGCAGCCAGATAAATGACAGGTCCCAAACAATCATGTTAGCTGTAAATCAAAATGTTATGTTTCCTCAGCTCAGCAATGACTCTTGAGTTTGTTTTCTTTCTATCACCAGTGAGGGATAATCCACCACCAGAATGATGATTAAAGGCATTCTACCAAAAATATTTACTCCGTTCTACAGCAAGTATTTGTCATCTCTAACTTGAGAGGAACAGGCCACTTGACCCAGCGTCCCTGCTGCTGCTCCATGAGTTAGAGGCATCTGGAACATATTTGCGATTCTCCTAACTATAGCTTATTACAGCCACACATTTAGAGACTGCCACTCCTGGTAGGTTTCTCCATTACAAAACACACCAGGATTATTTATTTCGAAATGACAGTGTTTTTACTCTTCTGAGTAGCAAATATCTCAACAGGTTCTTTTTGCGTATGGTTAACTGTATAATTTCTAAAGTATTAACGTTTTTCAAAAACTACTTCCCCAACATCTCTCGACCTTACTCAAAAGTCCTGTCTTTTGCACAGTCATCATCGTAAGGACCAAAGGGACCTTGCAGATAGTCTAGTGACTGTCCAGTGATCGTCACTCTACAGCAGCATGTGAGATGTCTCCTCGGGTGTCTGAGTAAGTCATTCTCTTACGACAGTGGTTCTCAGCTTCCTAATGCTGCAACTTTTCAGTACAGTTCCTCGTGTTGTAGTGAATCTTAACGTAAAAAAATCTGTGTTTTCCCATGGTTTTAGGCGATCCCTGTGAAAAGATCACTTGACTCCCAAAGGGGCCGTCACTCCCATAGGTTGAGAACCACTGCTTTACGAGGTCAGTCAATCAAGCTTTGGCATTACCAAAAGAGCATAACCTTAAAACCAGACTTTTCATCCTGTCCTCCAGCAACGCTGGAGGGACAGGGGCAGATATTGGATGAGTGCATGAGGAGGGACACATGACAGAGAGAGAGCTCTCTCAGGCATCTCCACAGTCCCTGCCCTGGCGTTCTCTGGTCCTCAGAGTCTTCTGCCAGGTACTGAGAGACAGTTCTTCTGAGGTGAGAGAGCCTTGTCTATCATTTTCTAACGTCCTTTTCACTCCTTGCAAATAGAGAAACATGCTTGCAGCACAAGGTTTCTCTGCCTTTCCCTCTCTTCCTTTCTGTCTTTTTTTTTTTTCCTTCCTTAACCTCATCTGAAAAGCAACTAATGTCAGCCAGGGAGGCTTTCACTCTGCTTTTAACTAGTTGACTCCTGCTGATGAAGAGGTTACTGGAGTTTGTTTGGCTTCTTGATCCATTGTTACGCTCTTCTTCTGAGGTTTTGCTTCTAGTCAAAATGGAGAGCAACTGTAGTTTGTCGTCCTTTAATGCCTGGAGATGACAGGAAGCTGGGTTTTATTTGGTTTCCCCTTTGAAGTGATAGAGCTGAGCGAACAGACATTAAGAGTTTCATTTTAACCAGGAATTTCGTTCACCCTCATGGCAGCAGCTTTCTAGAGAAGCTGCACCATGCTGGGCCAATCTCTGCAGAATTATCAGATGAAAATGTGGAAAAGGAAATGAAAAATTCTAGAATATTCTAAAATATGCACATCAGTGACTCCTGTGAGGCACGTGGGGTCCGTGGCTTCCCTCATATCTTTCATCCTAATTTAGAGTCTCTGAAACGGTAAACTGCAAACTGTAAACAGTCAAGGCTCAGAACAGTCAAGTGCCCTCACTGTGCTTTGTGAAGAGGACCAAAGATGACGTCATGTCCACTAAAGCCGATGAGCTCGGTGCCTGTGAGGTGCAGTGATATGGTGCAGAAGAAGCTGCCTCAAAATGGGAAGCACTGGCTACTGATGACACACATCTGTTTCTACATAAGATGTTCACAATTTTGTTTTCATCTTTTCAGTGTTTAATGTTGACAGCTCTCTCTCCACTGTTCTCTGGGACTCCAGGTTCTAACTACAGCTACAAATCTACAGCCAGGCCCCATTGCATTCTGTATCAGTGACACACAGAGCTGGATCTTTGAAAGGATAAACAAGATTATACACTTAACCAAAATATAAACACAAAAAAACAAAACAAAACAAAAAACAAGAAAATCAAAATTAATAAATTTAGAGATGAAAAGGGAGCTATTACAACACATACCAGTGAAATTTAAAACATCATCAGATCTTACCTTTGGAAATTTAAAGGAAATTGATTAATTTCTAGATGCATATGACCACAAAAGTAAGCCAAGACAGAAGCAGCAGTTTAAACAGACTGAGGACAAGCAATGAGGTCGGAACAGCTATTAAAACTCCCACATACAAAAGGCTCAGGGCCCCGATGGACTCACGGGTGTGGATTTTAACACATAGCAAAGTTACCACCAATGCTTCTTAAACCATTCTGTAAGATAGAAAAGGAAGAACTCATCTTGATAAAATTAAAGAGAAACAAAGGAGAGGTAATTTTCCTTCACACGAAGCATCTCACACTTATCCACAGCACATCTTTCTTCTTCAAGAGGCATCTGCTGGTTTGAGGGCCAATGTCAGCTTCCTTAGTGCCAGGTTGTGGCTCTCCATGAACAAACACCATTAGCCCTGCTCACTCTTCCCAGCCTTGCCTATCCTGATCTTATTTACTTTCACATATGTACATGTATTAGTTCTTGTATATAACAAAACACACAACCTTTGGAGAGAAAAAAACAACTGTATACAGCTGTGTAACCAACCTTGCCATGGAGATGTAGAACATTATCCTATTCCAAAGTTCCCACTGTGCACTCCTAGCGCATGCTCAGCTTGAATGTCCTGCTTTCTATTAACAAGGAGCGACTTTGCTGAGCCTTGACCTTACAATCAGTGGAGTCAGAGACATGTACTTTTTTGTGCATGGCTTCTATGTTCTGAAAAATTCCGAATGGCTGGGCATGGTGGTACATGTCTTTCATCCCAGCAGAGCCAGTCAGATCTCTAATAGTTTGAGGATAGCCTGGTCTACCTAGTGAATTCCAGGACAGTCAGGGCTGCATAGTGAGAGCCTGTCTCAAAAAGCAACAGCAACAAACCCAAACAACAAATGTGAACTATACTATATTGTATAGATATGTCACAGTTTGATTAAGGACTTGAGTTTTATGGACTTTGAGCTATTATGAAGCTTTTTGCATATGTTCTTAGGCAACATTTGTTTTGTTTTATTTTCATTAGGCAAACACCTAGGAGTAGAATTTCTGGCATTAAAAAAAGCTCCAAGGGGTTGGGGATTTGGCTCAGTGGTAGAGCGCTTACCTAAGAAGAGCAAGGTCCTGGGTTCGGTCCCCAGCCCCGGGGGCCAGGGGGGGGGGGGGGGGGAGCTCCAAGTGTTTGCAGTTTGCAACCTGTGAGCAACACCTTACAGTTTAGTTAGCCTACATCCTCTCCAAGACCTGGCATTGTCAGCTTTTAACATTCTGTTTAGTCTAATGGGCGTGAAATTAGATCTCACTCTGGTTTTGTTGTGTTTTCCTTATAACTAATACTTTGTTCTGTGAAGCGTTTATTCAAATCTTTCCTGTTTGTTGGGTTACTTGTCTTCTTAAAAAGTTAATTCACTCATTGTGTGTTCATCTATGTGTGCCACAGCTTGTGTGTAGAGGTCCGAGGACAATGTATGGGAGTCAGTCCTCTCCTTCTATCATGTGGGCCCTGATCATGAGGTTTGGTGTTGAGCCTCTCGACTCCCTGAGTCTTTTCTCTGGCCTGGCTTTTCTTTTTATTCTCTGTGGTTTTTATATGTTCTGCGTACAGGAATTTAGTTAGTTGGCTTTTCATTCACCGATTTTTATTTTATTACATCAGCGGGTTTTGCTTGCATGTATGTCTGTGTAAGGGTGCTGGATCCCCTGGAGCTAAAGTTACAGACAGCTGTGAGCTGCCATGTGGGTGCTGGGAATTGAACCCAGGTCCTCTGGAAGAGCAGCCAGTGCTCTTAGCCACTGAGCTATCCCTCCAGCTCCTTTTATTATATATATAATATTTGATGAGCAAAATTTTTAAATTAAAAACTCTGATGACAATAATCAATCATTCTTTTAAGTTGAGAGCTTTCGTTTATACCTATCAATGAAATGTACCAGCACAAGCCTGAAGAAGCATTCGCCATCCATCTGCTCTGTTTGGTTGCTTTGTGAAGGTACACACACACACACACACACACACACACACACACACACACACACACATTTGTTTTGAGATGACGTTTCATTGTAGACCTGGCTGGCTTCCAACTTGCTATGCAGCTAGAGCTAGCCTTGAACTCCTGATCCTCTTGCATCTACCTCCCAAGAGCAGGAATTACAGGCCTATGTCACTGTCCTCCTTAAAGTTTTACACTTAGGCCTAGGATCCATCTTCCGTTAATTTTAGTGCATATCGTAACAGAGAAAACATGGCCTAACCTCTCAGCATATGTGATCAGTACCAGTTGCCGAGAAGATTGTCCCTCATTCAACTGACTTGGCACATTTATGAAAACCAACTGATAGGGGGGTGGTAGGTTGGAGAGGAAGCATGCTCTCTACTCACAGCACTCTGACGGCAGAAGCAGGTGACTACAAGCTGAAAGGCAGCCTAGTCTCTGTAAGCAAGATCCAGGCTGGCCAGGGCTGCATAACAAGACTGTCAAAAATAAAAAAATAAAAAATAAAGTAAATACGCAAACTGCATATATGTGGCCAGGGCTATATTCTGCCCTATTGATCTGCCTGTTTAACGTTGTCTCTACTAATACCACACCATCTTAATAAATGTAGCCTCTGCTAAACCTTGAAATGTAATTGTGTATGTGTGTGTGTGTGAGTGTGAGAGTGTGTGTGTGAGTGTGTGTGTGTGTGTGAGTGTGAGAGTATGTGTGTATGAGTGTGTGAGTATGTTGTGAGTGTGTGTGAGTATGTGTGTGTTTGTGTGTGAGTGTGTATGTGTGTGAGTGTGTGTATGTGTGTGAGTGTGTGTGTGTGAGTGTGAGAGTGTGTGTGTGTGTGTTCTATGCATGAATTGGGGAGCGATTTTAAACTACAGAGTCATTTCATTCAAAACCAACTTTTTTTTAATCTTTAGAATCTCTCAGCAATAGATAGTGGTTTTCAGTGTAAAGAATGCAAAGGTCTTTTCCAGAGTTTGTTAGTTTTACTCTTAAATTTTTTTTCTTTTTTTTTCGGAGCTGGGGACCGAACCCAGGGCCTTCTGCTTGCTTGCTAGGCAAGCGCTCTACCACTGAGCTAAATCCCCAACCCCTTAAATTTTTGACATATAATTAATAAACAGCACGCAACATCTTTTTGGGGGAGGCTGAGATGGATCAGGTACCACATATAATGAGCAAAGGCCACTGAGACCAGATTTCTTTATTCTTAACCTCTCTCAGGGTTTACCAATCTTATCTATCAGAATCATCTTTTAATCAATGTCTTTAGTTTTCCATGATTTAACCTGTTTCTGTTTCTTTTTCTAGCTATCTAATTTAGATTTAATTTTTTTATTTTTGTTATTTTTAAAGAGAGAATCTCTGGTCTCAAATTGGCCAGACGTGGCTCAGTTTGGCTGACCACAAACTTGCTATACCCTGAAGTTAGCCTTCGAACTCCCGATCCCCTTCCCTCTGTTTCTCTGGAGTGCCAGGATTACAGCATGAACACTCCTCTGAAAGGGGGGCTGGGAGACACACGGTGCCTGTCCGGAGAGCTGTGCGGAGATCACAAAGCAGGACAGGCTTGCATCACATTTCAGTTCCCATGATCTGATAAGAATTCCGGTTCCTGGCGGTGAGAGCCAGGCTCAGCTCAGGAGGACAGGAAAGACAGAACCCTTTGCTGAGAGGCACAGAAGCAAGGCCAGGCACATGGTGAGCCCTGCGAACATGGCAGTTGGTGTGAATAAGGTAGGCCAGAAGTGGTGAAGCTCACTCCTGTCCCACGCTGTTCCAGGAAGGAGATAATAGCAGTTGGGAGTTAACAGGTGGCACCAGAGGAGAGGAAACAGGCTGGCCAATCCTCAGGGCTCAGAGAAGAAAGGAAAGGGCTTTCACTGAGCTGGCAGCAGACCCGGGAATGTCCTCGGGGTCTTGTTTTGGCAAGAAGCCCTGGCTCTCTACAGCTGCTCACCTAACCAGCTTTCTGGAAGTTTGGAGTTCAGACCCAAGATGATTTATACGGTTGCTTGAGAGAGGTGAATAATGAAAGAAGAAACGACCCATAAAAGGACCAGTTAGCGCAAACCTCTGGTTTTCTTTCTCAGCTGGCGGTGCCCTGCCAAGACCTCCCTCCAAACTTGGCTCTGAGCCCTCTGCTCCGTGAAGCAGCGCTCACTGGCGGTCACGCCACTGATTCTGCTCAGCCACACTGATTATCAAGCTTGGCCTTTTCTTCCTTAGCATGAGGGCTCAGGACTCTTCACTCTGAATGAAAATAAGCAGCCGTGTCAATGGTCTCCTGGCTACTGGATCACACCGATGAGGAAAGCCTGCTTACAAGCTTCCCCTGAACCTCCAGGAGAGTGCGCAACTGATAATTCAACACCAAATGTCTGGCTGTTAGCCAGGACTAACAACTGTTCCCTTTTTTTTTTTTTTTTTCTCCAAGCCACATTCTGGTAACCACAGAGAACCAAAATAGATCCTCTGATTCTAGAGCTCAGAGCGTTTTCTAAGGGAAGGTGAAATCACAGTGCAAACTAACCATAGGCTTAGGAGGAGGAAAGGACCTGGCTTGAAAACTTTAGGGGGAAAAAAATTGGTTAACTGCCAATAGAACATTCTTTCGAAATCAAAGAGCCAACTAAACTACTATATTGCTTTACAGATTGCTGCTAGTCGTTATGGTTTGATTAGAATTGCCACATTCACCAACCAAAGTACAAGCTACCTAATTAAATTTGAATTGTAAATAAAAAATAAATAATTTTGTAGTGTAAGCATGTCCTGAAATTGGCCTGTGCCAGATATTACATTGGGATATACTAATATTAAAAATTATTCGTTGTTTATCTGAAATCAAAAATTAACTAGAGGTATATTTATCTGGAAACTTTAGATACATTTCCACTGTGATGCTCAGAAAAGTGAGAAGGATAGGGAGGCGTTCTAAATTCTGGGCAGATGCTGGATTAAGAGATTGCTCTTCGAAGCCAGGCATGGCTGCTTGAGCTTTAATCCCAGCATCCAGGAGGCAGAGGTGGGCGGATCTCTGTGAGTTTGAGACCAGCATGGTGTACAAAGTGGGCTCCAGGACAGCCAGGGCTGTTACACAGGGAACCCCTGTCTCAAAAAGCAAGCAAGCAAGCAAACAAAAGACAAGGGCCTCATGCATGTTAGGAAAGGCTCTGCTGCCTATGCCGTTCCTAGCTTTATTTTTACTCTGTGTTGTTTGTATGCATGTATGAGAGCATGCGCATGCACCACCTGTGTCCAGGAACCTGCAGAGGTCAGAAGAGAAGCTGAATTCCCAGGGAACTGGAGTTCCAGGTGGCTGGTTCTAGCCGCCATGTGGGTACTTGGAATTGAACCTGGGTCCTTGGTAAGATCCGTGAGCACTCCTAACTACTGAGCCATCTCGGCCCTTCTGGTTTTACTGTCTTATTTGGAGACATGATTTTGCTCAGTTGCTGAGGCCAGCTAGGAACTCGCTCTACCACTCAGGCCCACCTTGGCTTGGGACCTTCCCGCCCCGGTGTTGAGAGTGGTTGGGATGACAGGTATGCATACAGTAGCAGCAGAAATGTAGGCCTTTTAATAATTCTATTAAAAGACAAGTGACAGAAAGAATCCCGTGTATCAGACCTTCTTCTAGGCACTCAGTTTCTATATTATTTAATGACTAGTTTCCTGTTCAGTTTCAGTTTGAAAGCTCTCAGCAGGATAAACTCATCTTGACAGGACTTGGAAATATGTAATGAGGTATCTCAGTTTCTTTCTTTCTTCTTTTGCTTTTTTGTTTATATTTTTGACCTACCTACCTACCTACCTTCCCCTCTCTCTCTCTCTCTCTCTCTCTCTCTCTCTCTCTCTCTCTTTCTTTCTTTCTTTTTTTGAGACAGGGTCTCACTATGTACAGCTCTGGCTGTTCTAGAACTCACTATATAGACCAGGCTGGCCTCAAACTAACAGGCCTCACCTGCTTTTTCATCTCAAGTGCAGGGGATTAAAGGTGTGGGTCTTAGCACTCTATTGCCACGCAAAACACCACAAACAAAACCAACCTGGGGGAGAAGGGGTTTGTTTCCTCATACAGTCTACAGTCTATCATAAAAGGAAGTCAGGGCAGGAACTGAGACAGGGGAGAATCTGAAGCCGAGGCGGTGGAGCTCTGCTGCTCACCGAGGCCGTGGAGCACTGCTGCTCACTGCCTTGCTCTGTGGCTTGTTCACTCTCTCTCTTTTCCTTAAATTTATTTCATTTATGCTATTGAGTATCTTATCTGAATGCATGAATGTACACAATGTGTATTCCTATTGGAGCCCCTAGAACTGGAGTTACAGATAGTTGTGAGCCACCACGTAGGTGCTGGGAGTTGAACCCTGGTCCTCTGCAAGAGAAATTAAATGCTTCGCATACCATTCAGGAGTGATCCAGCCCATAGTAGGCTGCCCCCCCCCCCCATCACTCCTTAATTAAGCAATGGCCCCACTGACTTGCCCACAGGCCAATCTGATGGGGCATTTTCTTATTTGAGGTTCCCTAATCTCTGATGATACCCTGGTTTCTGTTAACAAAACACTAAACAGCACATGTCAGTTTAAATCAATAAAATTTACTGAGCTCAGGGCTGGACTGTATTTCAGTGGTCCAGTGTTCGTCTTGCATGCACAAGACCATGGATTTGGCCCCCAGCACCACTGAATATGTAAGTTCGTATTAGAAAACAAATGACTCAGCAGTTAGAAGTGTGCTCTGCTCTTTGGAGAACCAGATTCAGGTCACTCTATCCAGGAGGTCTGATGCCTCTGGCACCTGCACTTGTGTGAACACACACACTCACACACACTCACACACACTTGCACGGTACTGTGTCACACCACAACCCTATGGGAGGATAATATGTATTTGTTTAGCTTTAAGAGAAAGCAGCTAAGTACCTTTATTCAAAGCAGAGCATATTAAATAAACCTTGAAAGGCAGAGTAAATAGACCTTAACAAATTTGCTAATTATACTTACTTGTGTACATAATTGCTTATTTAACAAACACTTTTAAATTAATGAATTTATTTTAATTGACCGAAAAGCCATAGTTGTGTATGCAATATGATGTTTTCAGATATGTATGCATCACAGAATGGTTAAATGGCACGCACCACCCACATGCTTATCATAGGTTGGGATAAGGTCCCTCAGAACCTCTCACGGTTGTCTTCTCAACAAGTACATATTGAATGGAGAGGTTGAGGCCACAATCCCGTTGGGGTTCCACTGGGGCAGAGAGAACATCAGGGGCCTGTTTTGGTAAGCACTCCTTGGGGTGTGCCCGCAGAGACAGAGGTCTCTGTGTGAGATCTTCAGGACATTGAAAGCTCTGCAGAAGACTTGGATTTAGATGAGGCCGTGGGCCTGTCTGGAGCTTCAGCCAGTCACAAAGGGAGGCAAGGAAGTAGGCATCTGGAGGAGTCTGAGTCAACCGAGAAATGCCTAAGCGACCAGTGCCAGACCAGTGGAGGACTGGCAGTAGCTGATTGGCTGGAAAAGGTAGCTCCAAGGCCGTTGTCCAAAGAGTTTAGTCTGTTTGCAGCAGACTGCCCAGGAGAGACGGCTGTAATGGGATTGGCCTTTTCCGCCAGGGAACTCTGTGGGCATCCACTCCAGGGTGACTGCCTCAGCTTACCACAGATGACAGCAGCAAGGCAGCAAAAGACTTAGATCTCTCCTGTTCCCCCCGCCCCACCCCATACTCTCCTCCCCTCCCTTCTCCTTTCTCTCTTCCTTTGTGTCACACTTATTTATTGAAGTACTTGTTCATTTCACATAGCTGGTCACGTGTGAGTGGCAGGGTCACATGGTGTGTCTAAGTACTCATGTACACAGATACAGCAGCAGCAACAAGGGAGTCCCAGATGGAAGACTGCACACAGTAGCCGCTTCGAGGCCATTTTTCTGCATTACTCAGCTCTGTCCGAGTCAAGGCTGGACAGGGTTTGCTCTCCACCTGTGATGATACTGAGAATGACTGCCCTGTTCCCACTCGGAGTCTGAGGAGTTCTGCAGGTTACCTCAATCAGCCCTCCTTTCTCGCCGGTGCTTCTCTCCTTCGATGAATGAACCTTTAAAGACGGTCTCAGACCTGCTTCCATGGGAGCCTTGGGTGAAGCAGGGCCTGACTGCACTGGGTGAGGAGGGGCCGCGGCATTCAGGGCTGGGTGGCTCTCCTTTCTTCCCGAGCTCTTTCGTTGTTGTCCTTGTCACTGTCGTTGTTGTTGCTGTTGTTGTGAGGACTTCTTATATCGCTCATGGTGTTCTAGAACTCCCAGAAATCCTCCTGCCTCAGCTTCCAGAGTATTGGAATTACAGATGTGAGCCAGCACACCAGGGTCTTTTGTACCAGGCTGAACTGAATTCTATGTAATGAAAAATAACCTTGAACTTGTGATCATCCTGCTCCACTTCACAGGTCCTGGATTACGGCTATGTACCACCATGCCAAGTTCATGTGGTCTACAGGTTAGACCCAAGGCTTTCCCTGAGCAACTAAGTGCTCTACCAACCTTTTCTCCTCATTGTTCTCGATGAACCTATGAATTTTGTAGGTTTTTTTTTGCTTCCTCAAGGAGATTACCATTTGAGAAGCAGTCACGGGAAGACTTTGTTTTTGAGGCTAGCCTGGGCTACATAAACCTATCTCAAAGAAAAGACCCTGAACAACTGCAGCAATAACATCAACAAATCTCATGTATTTATATTGCGTCACACTGATGAAATGACGTAAAGAAATACATACAACTGTTACACTGGACTTAAAACAGCTTCTCTCCAGCTACACTTCCCAACACATAATTCTTACATATTTGAGTTTATTCCTGGATATGCTTTTTTATTGTTGGCATTACTATTAAAGGAAAATCTTCTGTTATTCTTTTCCTAACTGCTTGTAAGAAAAGTCCTTGCAAGAATGCTCATGATGTTCATCTGTACAGAGCGAATCATATCACCTGAAATAAGTTATCATTTCTCTTCTTTTTTTGGTTCTTTTTTTTTTTTTTTTCCGGAGTTGGGGACTGAACCCAGGGCCTTGCGCTTCCTAGGCAAGCGCTCTACCACTGAGCTAAATCCCCAACCCCATCATTTCTCTTCTTATATATTAACTTGTATTCCTTCTTCTCTTGTTCTCCCTCTAATGGACTTTCACCTGCTCGTTGACAATTTCCTACATGAAAACAATTCCCTTTGGTCATACGGACCCTCAGTTCCTTCCTCCCAGTTCTCCCAGGCACCTCCGACATGCAGCCTTCCTCTTCTATTCTTGCCTGAATTTGTTGCTAACACACCAACTCGAGTTGGTGCTGCCTGTCGGGACGTCAACTGTTTTGTTGACTTGATCCCATAGGTAATCATAGCAGCTACAGTGAGTCCACAGGTACGGTGGCCATGTTGTCCCTCTTCCATAATGGTCCCTGAGTCTTGGTTGGGGGTGGGGAGATATTGCTTTAAATGTTCCATTTTGAGCTGAGCAAAAAAAAAATGATGATCAGCAGTTTGGCCAGTTATAAGTGTCTGCGTTAATTGCTGACCACTGAAGAGAAAGCTTCTCTGGCCAAGGTCAAGGGTGGCAGTCAGCTATGCTTATACACACAAATATTTAGAAGGCAGTTTGACGGCATGCAATCCCTAGGGTCTATGACCTTCAAAGTTATGGGCTTTGGGCGAGTTTTATAGTAATAGACCTGAATTCCTTCCTGTGGATCAGACCTCAAATCAGATCCCAAAACAATTGGGCAATTGGCATGCTTGGCAGGTTAATGTTGTAGCCGAAAGAGTTGGCTGCAAGGATATCACTCATGTCTGTTCTCCCTCACCGTCCTGCACAGGACATTCGGGGACTATGAAAGCTTATCAGCAGGGAAGAAGTTCTCAAGGGAGCTCTGCCATGATCTCTCTATATCCTGCAACCAAAGTACATTGTGTCTCCAGCAACAGCGTCCTGGTACCGCCTAGTTCTGGTGGGTGACCAAGAACAATGCCAATCACACGTGCTGCTTTGGAGACTTCTGGTGAATAACTCACAGGGAAGTCTATCATCCCTGCTACTGAGATTTCCATGCAATAATCTGTGTTTTCTGGGGGGAATTGTCTACCTATGCAAAGCTTCTATGCTCAGACCACTTCTAACTTTTAATGCTATTTTTAGATTAGCTTTCAAAGGAGTGGGGTTTTCCTACATCTTTAGCTTTGGTGAACTCACTGCTCTCCTGCATGGCCAGACTGCACAGTGGATACATTTTGCTTGTACACCCGTCCTGCATAGACTGTTCCCTCCCACCCAGTGTCCCCTCTCCACTCTCATATGTGTTCTAGTATCTCTTCTCCCCTTAAGACTTCTCTCTTCTTTCCCACCCATTCCTCTCCATCTTCCTAGGTTCTTTAAATACACAAATCTAAGAATTCTAAGCTAGGATTCACATATGAGGAGTACACACAGTATTTGTCTTTCTAGCACTAAGGCACCTCACTTAGGATAGGAGAATATCTAGTTCCAACCATTTTCTTGCAAATTTCACAGTTGTATTTTTCTTTCATTTTTATGGATTTTTTTGGTTGTTATTGTCACATGTTTTGTTTTGATTTCTTTTTTGCTGTTTCTTGTTTTCCAAGACAGGGTTTCTCTGTGTAGCCCTGGCTGTCCTAGAACTTGCTCTGCAGACCAGGCTGGCCTTGAACCCAGAGATCCACCTTCCTCTGCCCTGTGAGTGCTAGGATTAAAGGTGTGTGCTAGCATGCCTGGCTTGTTTTCTTTTTTTCTTACTAGCTGCATAAAATTCTGTTGTGAGTGTGTATTCCGCTTTCATTATCTACCCATCGGGCGGGGAGCACACAGGCTGATACCATTTCCTAGTCACTGTGAACAGAGAAATAATGGACAGGGATGAGCGGATCCCTCCACTGGGGCTATGGAGTCCTTGGGGTATGTGTTCAGGAGTGGCAAAGCTCCATCACACACTACCCCTATTTTTAGCTTTCTGAGGAACTTCCACACTGATTCGCTGATGGCTAAGGGAGTCTGCACCCCAGCAACAATGACGAAGGGATGCTTCTTCCCCATATCCTTGCCTCCGTGCGTTACCATTCTTGCCTTTATGATGTGCATTCTGACTGCAGCGAGATGGATCTCAAAGTACTTTTTGTTTGCATTTTCCCGATGGCCAATGATATTGAACACCCCTTTAAATGTCTTATACTCACTTATGTTTCTTCTTTTGAGAACTGTGTTGAGTTCCATGACCCATCTATTTTTAGTGGCTTGTTTCCTTGATTTTTAAAATTTTTCTTGATGTTTTTTGTATATTCTAGATACTAATTGTATGTCAGATTTATAGCTGGCAAAGGTTTTCTCCCACTCTGCACGCTGTTACTTCATTTGATTGACAGTTTCCTTGCTTATGCAAAAGCTCTGATTTCCTGAGATTCCATTTATCGAGTATTATCCTTGTTTTCTTACCAATAAGACGTCCGTTGATAACGTTCCGGTCTGGCCTCCAGCTTGACTTGTTTTATCTGCTTTTTCTTCTAGATGTTTGGTAGTTTCAGCTCTGTCAAGAGGGCCTTGATCCCCGCAGAGCTGGTTTTCGTGTGAGTTGAAAGATAAGGGTTTAGTTTCGTTTTCGACATGTGCATCTCTCTGGCTTCCCCAACCCCATTTGTTGAGGAGCTTGTTTATTCTTCAAAGTGGGTTTTTGATGTCCTTGTTGAAATTTAGACAGCTGTAGTTGTAAGGCCTTTTAAGTGGGTGTTCTAGTGCGTTGGTCTGGGTCATGCCTTTATCATTATGGTTCTTCGGCGTAAACTTGAAATCAGGTACAGTGAGATATCGAGCCGTAATCTCTTTTAGGGTTGTTTTAACTATGCGAGTTTCTTGTGCTCCCGCTGGAATTTTAATTTTTGAAAATATTTTTCTGGATAATGTCCCTAGAATTTGATTGTGGGTGCATTGAATCTGTATACTGTTTTCAATAACAGCCGTTTTTACAATTTCGATTCTTCAGACCCATGAGACTGGGGAGTCTTTCCTGTTCTGGTATCTTCCTCAATTTCTTTTCATTGCTTTCAAGTTCTCATTGCTGAGATCTTTCGCAATGTTGGTTAGTTGGTTTTTCCCAAGGGTGTTTGGTTCTGTTTCGCTGTGAATGGGACTGTCTCCCTAACTCCTTTTACAATTTGTCATTGGTATGTATAGGAGGACGAGTAGTTTTCATGTATTAATTTTGTGCCCTGCTACTTTGCTGAAGATCATCATTAGTTTTAAAAGTCATCTGACTTTTAGACCAGATATCTATAAGAGACCCTAATACAAATAGAATCATATCAGCTGCAAATGAGAGACAGTCTGACTTCTTCCTTTCTCAATGTGTCACTTTGAGTTTCTTCCCTGGTCTTACCACTCTGGCTAAGACTTCCAACACTATAATGAATACAGATAAAGGGAGTGGGCACCTTCGTCTTGTTCTTGATATCAGAGGGAATGGTTTCTCCCCATTTAATATGCTGTTAGCTGTAGGTATGTCATATAAAGCTCTTATTATGTTGAGATATGCTCCTTGCCTTCTATTCTTAGTTTCTGCAGGACTTTTTAACAGGGTGTTAGGTTTTGTCAAAGCTGCATCTATAGAGATGATCCAGTGATTTGTGTCCTTGAACCCATTTACATAACTTATTAACTTATTGATTTACATATATTAAACCAGCCCTGCATTTATGGAATAAAGAAAACTTGATCATGGTGAATAATCTTTTAGATATGTTCTTGAATTTGGTTAACAATGTTTTGTTGGGAATTTTTGTGTTTAAGTTCATCAGACAAATTCATGTGTAACTTTTTGTTGTTGTTGTATCTTCTTTACCTGCTGTTCGTATCAGACACTACCAACGCTGGAGAATGAGACTGTTACTGCCCCTCCCTTTCTTAACTTATGGACTAGTTTGAGAGGCATTGGCGGTAGTTCTTTGAAGAACTGTTGAAATTCACACCAGTGAATCCACCTGGACCTGAGCTCTTTTTAAGTTTAAATTTTAAGCTCTTTTTAAATTCTTTAATTATTGCTTTGATTCACTGCTTATCAACCAGTTTAAATTGTTGCTCTCCTCTTAACTTAATTTTAGTAACTCATATGTACCTAGAAATTTATTCATTTCTTTTAGATTTTCCAATTTAGTGGAATATTTGTTTTCAAGATAAGACCCGAGGATGTTTTGAATTTTGTTAGCACATCTTACAACAGCCTCCTTTTCTCCTCTAATTTGGTTAATTTCGGTCCTCTCTTGGCTCAGCGTGTGTCAGTCATATCTGTCTTTTCAGAGAACCGACTCTGCACCATTGACTCTTTAGATACACGTTCATGTTCATTGTATGAATTTCTGACCTGCTGCTAATGGTTGATTGTTATTTGGCTGTTATTAGGCTGTGCTTCCTTTCCTCAGCTTTAACGTGCATGGAGATCACTCTATGCAGGTTTTGTTACTTTCCCTTTTTCTTTTTGAGGCAGGGTCTCACTATGTAGCCCCTCTGACCTGGAATTCACCGTGTGAACCATGATGGTCTCAAACTCACAGAGATTCACGTGCTTCTGCCTCCCAATTCGTGGGATTAAAAGCACGCACTCCTGGCCTCTGTGGTTTCTTAATAGAGTGCTTAAAGCTGTAAATTTTCCTTTTAGGATGGCTTTCATTGTATCACATAGGTTCTGATGTGTTGTGTTTTCATTTTCATTCAATCCTAGAAATATTTTATTTCCTCCTTAATTTATTCAAGGTCCCACTCATGCTCCATAGTATGTTGTATTGTTTAACATGTATAAGTTCATATGTGTTCTTGCCGTTGATTTGTAGTCTAGTTGTATTGTGATCAGACAGAATACAAAGAGTTATTTCAAGTTTCCTTTGGTTAAGACTTGCTTTGTGTCCTAATAAAGTCCCATGAGACACTGAGAAAACTGTGCTTTTTGCAATATTTGGATGGAATGCTCTGCAGATGTCTGTTCAGTCCATTTGACCAGTGATGTCATTTAGTTTATATCTCTGTTTACTTTTGTCAGGATTAATAGGTGAGACTGGAGTAGTCAAGCCACTGCTACTGTTGTATTGGGGCTGATCTGTGACTCCCTGTAGTAGCTCTTGCTTTATGGCATGAGATGCCCATGTATTGTGAGCATATGTGTTTAGAAGATTACTGGTCCCTTGGCTGAGTGACTGGTAGTCAGTATGAAGTGACCATTTTTCTCACTTGCTTTGGTATGCAGTCTATTTTGTCAGGATTAGGAGAACAATATGCTGTTTCTATCATAGATCCCTTTGCTTGGAATACCCTTCTTTGCCCTTTCACCCTAAAGCACTGTTTGTCCTTTGTGGTGAGGTAGGTTTCTTAGAAGCAGCAAATAGATGGCTCTTTATTTTTGACCCTACCTACTGGTCTGCATTTTTAAAAAACAATTTATATTTGGTTTGTAATTATTGGTTGAGTGCGCGCGCGCGCGCGCGTGTGTGTGTGTGTGTGTGTGTGTGTGTGTGTGTGTGTGTGTGTCTACTTATGTGTACATGACACAAGCATAGGCACCTGCTGAGGCCAGAGGAGAGCATAAGATTTCCTAAAGCTGGAGTTACCTGCACTTGTGAGCCACCCGACCAGCATAGGTGTTGGGGACAAAAGGTAAGCTCTCTGTAAGAGTAGCATGTACTTCTAACCACCAGGCTCTCCTCAGCTCCAGTCTATGTCTTTGACTCGGGAATTGAGATCAGTGATAATTTAGAGTTCTTACTGAAACTCTAAATGTATGTATTTATTGCTGATATTTTTGGTGATTTTTGTGGTTTGGGGACTCTTTTTCTCCTCCTTATTATTATTTTAGGTTGGTTTATTCTTTCTTGTGGCCTTGCGGATTCTTTGTATTGCTTTTCTGTGGAATTCTTTCAAATAGCTTCAGTAAGAGCTGGCTTAGTTGTCAGAAATTCCTTTATTTTATAAGAATTTCTTATTTCCTTCAATTGTGAGAGAAATCTTTGCTGAATAGTATTTTGGGATAGTTGTTGGCTTTCAGAACCTAGAAGGCATCATTCCAAGCCTCTCTGGCTTTCAAAGTATTCTGCTCATGGCCCTGCCTCGCATGTGACTTGGTGTTTCTCTCTTGCTGATCTCAATATACATTGGGGGAGGGCTATATATTTAATGTTTTAATTACAACCTGATCAGGGAGGTTCTTTTCTGGTTTTGTCCGTTTGGTGAATTAAATATTTCCTTGCCTGGTGGATTGGCATCTTTTTTTCCTAACTCTGGGGAATTTTGTTAAAATCCTTTGAGAAGGTTGTCTGTGTATTTAGAATGAGATTCTTCTCATTCTTCTCTGCGTACAACTGGTCAACCTGGACTTTGCAGGTTGCTCTGCATATCTTGCAAGCCCAGCTGATACCTTTTATCATCTCCTCTTGATCTTGCTGTTCTGTTCCGGTTCTTGACTTTGTCTTCAAGCTTAGACTCTGTCCTCTCTTTTGTTCTTTCCGCTGCTAAGATTTTCCACGTCTATGCTCCCTTATTTCCAATGTGTCAGCCTGGTTTTCCTGAGGAGTTCTTGGTATTGAATTCCTCCTTCACATCACCCATCACCTTCTCTACTTCATTTGACTGCTTGGACTTTGGAAATGTTGATGATTATGTCTGTGATGTCATCTAGCTCACATTCACTAGACAACATGGCTGTAAAACAGTAAGTTTTGAAGAATTAGGTCATATTATTTTCTCACATTTCTTATGTTGTTTCATCAAGACTTATACATCCAATGTTTTTTTCTTTGCTTGGCTTAATTTTTATCGAATATATATGTTTTCAGTTGACAAAATTTGCAATGTTCAGATGGGATTTGTATGTAATAATGATGATTTAGAAAATGATTCCTCAGACCAGAAGCTCCAGGTGACTGGTACAAGCTATATGTCATCTGCGTAGGCATCCCTGGGGGACAACCGTAGGTGAGGGGCATCACCACTGTGCATCTGTCATACCAGCCAATGAAGAACCCCTGCCCCTTAGACTTGGGAAAGTTGTCGGGGAAGAAACAACCAAGGGTACTCTATCACATACTCAGATCTTAGTAATAAGATTAAGAATGGGTAGGAAATAAGTAGGTAAGAATCAGGGTTGAGCCTTCCGTTGACTTTGAAAAGATAATCACGATTTAGCGTTACATCAGTCTTGGAAAGGTAAAGTGGGTAAGGATAACGATAAAAAAAATAGATCAATTTTGAAGAAAAGAAAAGATCAAGGTGGGTAAAGCTAGAGAGGAAAGTTGGGATACTGTTGGGGTCCACAGATTTCAGGGATCGCACAGTACGGAAAGTTGCAACTGAGAAATAAACAGAGACACAACTAAAGAGAATCGTGCAGGACGCCCCGCAGTGAACTGGATGAACACACACGAGGATCCTAAAGCCAGCGCAGCAGCAGCCAGACAAAGCCAGTGTCCACGAGACGTGTACATAGGTGGTAAATGATGGAAAGGAAGAAGTTTAAAAGAACACAGCTGAGTGGGAAGGTGAGGTTCTCTCTCAGATCCCTCTGGCTCCAGTTGTCTTTCCTGTGCTGGTGTACCGCAGAGAGGAGAAGGGGAGCGTTTGGCCTCCCCAGTGTTTGTGGTCTTGGGGAGCTCTGGGACTGCTGGGGCTAGAGGCCTGCTTCCTAGGTATTCTCTCAGTTTTTCTCAAGTCTGATCAGAAATTTCTATATAATTAGTTAAATTTTGGGAGGTAGTACCCCTATTCAGAGGCCAGCAGGAAATGAAAGAGACAATTTGCTTTCCAGAGCAGCCCAGTTCTGGCGCCTGTGGACTCAGACTTTGTATAGTCAAAGATGGGTCGACAAAGAACTAGGTCTGTGAAACGTGAGTGGAACTCGCAATGCACATTTTCAGAAAGCATGTATTTCACATGTTATTGTGGTCCACGCGTATACTCCACCTACATAGAAGTGAAGATTTCCTCAATGACTAAATGCACTGGGGACCACTTCCCAATTGTAATTGCTTAATAAACTACATTGTACCTTAACGTCAATATTGGCCACCTAAAAGCTGCGGGTATTCATTTTAAGGCCTCATATCCGGTGTGTTGGATATATTGAGGTTCAAGGAGTGGAAGTAAAATTATTGGTATAATTCTCTCTTTCATCTAAGTTTTTTTTTTTTAAAAAATTGGTCAGGTGTGGTAATATTCACTTATAATACTGGAGAGACTAAGGCAAGAATATCCCAAATTTGAGACTTGCCTAGACTATAGGAGGATTTCAAGTCTAACATAGGTAACTTGGAAAGGTCCTGTCTCAAAATTCAAATAACAATATAGTTCCCTATGTAGTGGGGGTGCATACCGTTAATCCCAGATTTCTGAGTTTGAGGCCAGTTTGGTGTACAGAGCAAGTTCCCAGACAGCCAGGGCAGCACAATGAAACCCTCCCCCAAAGCACAATAATTTTAAAATGTAGCTCAATCAAGAGTAAGAGTCTACACAAACTCAAGTATCCCAGGCTGGGTACAACTTGGAACGTCTGACCATCCTCCCTGTACCTCCCGAGTGGCGTCATGTGTAACAGGCAATGCAACAGCTGAGCTCCCTCCCCAGGCCTGACTCAAGATGTTGACACCCAACAACTTAAGGCTAGTTTATAACAGAATCCCTAGACATCCCACCACACAGAGACTTTCGGTTTTGGTTTTGGTTTTTTAATTGTGTGTGTAGAGGCTTAATTTAAGGTTTTACCAAGTAATCTAGTCAATTACTCTCTTTTCTCTCCCCTTTTGCACTTCAAAACACATATGCTATAAGCCTAGGCACTGTGGGCCTGCCCTGCTCAGATAGACCAAAAGCCTGGGGGAGAGGGGTGGGGTGGGGAGTTGGGAGCTTACAGGAAGAACTTTCTGGAACATCTGGCCTGTTGTCCGTTAAGGCTCTGCTCCCATACACAAGAAAGTGAATTCATGTCAGACTACCCGTTCCCAATTTTAATTTACCATTTACTCTTTGTACTGTCTGTCAAAGTGCTGAGAGTTACCTTAAATGGAAGGTTGAGTGCATCCAAACCTTTCCAAGGGGATGAAGGAGTCTGTGATTTGAAAGAATGAAACTGCCGTTTCCCCTCTGCCCTAGAACCTCCACAGCCTGAGGAAGCAAAGGAGCAAATGACTGCTGTCAAAGGCATCTGCAGATGCTCTCCCGGGGACTCAGGCGATCTTTGCTGCCCCACCCTCTCCCACTTCACCAGTGCCTCCTGGGGCAGCCTCCAGGATGGCAGGTGTTTCATTACTGAAAAATAGCTGAACTCCAAGAGTCTTCGAGAACAGATAAGGCAGCGTTCATGCTTACTTGGACACTTAGTTCCGGGTTCCTCGGCTGAGGGACACGAGAATACACTTATGCCTTAAAAATCACACGGTTTGAAGGATAGAGCCGTGATAAATGATTACTGCGTTTGTACAGTTTGTTTGTTTGTTGTGTTTTGTTTTTCAAGATAGGGTTTTTCTGTGTAGCCCAGGCTGTCCTAGAACTCTCTATGTAGATCAGGCTGGCCTCAAACTTAGAGGTTTGCCTGCTTCTGCCTCCTGAGTGTGGGATTAAAAGTGTGGGTTACCACTGCCAGGTAGATTTTTTTTTTTTAAAGCATTTGCTTACTTTCATTTTTCTTCTCTTTTTGTTTTGGTAGTATTAGGAACTAAGCCTGGTTGGTTTTATTTATTTCAAGGACATTTTTATTTATAATGCAGTTTGTAAAAATTTTAACTGTGTTTTAAAAAGAGGAAAGAAACCTACACCTTCCATATACTTCCACAAGTATTCTGCTACTGAACTACACTCCCAGTCCAGTGACTTTAATTAATTAGTAATTAGACTTTTAATTAATTAATTAATTAATTAATTAATTGTGCTAAAGATCAAATCTAGAGTCTCCAGCATGCTGGGCAAGAATTGTATCATTAAACTGTACCCCAGCCCTAACTTAAGGAGCCCATAGCCAGATGAGAGAAGTTTCAGTTGTGTTTCCTGCCCCATCAAACATACATGGACGTAGGTCTGAGGATGATGTCCTTTATGGAGTGCTAATGATAGTACAAAGACAGAAAGCCACCTCCATGGGCCAGGTGTAATCTCAGTTCCGGGGAGACAGAGGTGGGACGATCTCTGGGCCAGCCTGGGCCAGAGAAGCCCAGTGAGACGAAGCCCAGGAGTGTAAAGAAGGAATCCAGTGTAATTGTAGAAGCCCAGAGGTCATCTGCCGGCATCAGCCAAGGGGCCCTGCAAAAAGGGCTGGAGCTTTCTTATCCTTGAAGAACGGGAGCCACGCTAGGCCTGTCTGTCCTGGGTTACTTTAAACGAGGCAGTTTTAATGCCGAATGAACATAAGGAGTCGCAAAGGTTTTCTTAGCATATTTGGTGCATAAACTGAAGTCTTTCCTCCTCGAATTATTGTACCAGCTCGTGTTCTGTTACATACAAAGGAGAGAAAGAAAAGTATAGTTTCTCTTAAAACACTGCTTAAAAAGTAGCTCTGGCAAGACTTGACTAGATCTTTCTGCTGATAATATTACTATCCAGTTAACTAAGCTGAATACTTATTGATGCTTTTCTACAAATCCAGTCCTCCTGCTGACTGGGAAGGAAAAGTTACAGATCCCAATCTTAATAGCTCGCAACTAGCTGTGAACTCAGTTAACAAGAGCAACGATGCTTTGGGACAGACGGCTAAGGCTGGCCACCAGTACGGTAGTCTGTAAGGCGTGGCTTTGATTTTTTTAAACCCTAATAATGGTTTTTAAATGCTTTAACTTCGATTTTAACCCACCAGAGGTAATGGAAATGAAACGTTATTAGGATACAGGGGGGAGGTGGACCTGTTCAGAAATTGTTTTTTGGAGCAAATCTCATTTGCGTTGTCAGGAAATTAGCAGTCCACTTTACGGGAATCAGCCACGGCAGCAGCTCGATCTACTCGCAAACACTTTATGAACATATGCACACTCCAGCTTGGTAGTGTCCGGAGAGCAGACATGAAAGAGCAGCAGTGGCTCGGCCTAGCAGAGTTAGCCAGGCCTCAGTTGAGTCGGCACAAGTCCTCCGACCACCAGGACCACCAGGGTTACCAGGAGTTCTCGGCTGTGCCTCTCTCAGCAAAGATGAGACCAAGAAGCATCGTAAAGCTAGCTATGCAAGCAAGCCTAGCCCTGTCACTGTCTGTGAATCTTATTTATGCTCCCTCCAAACATCATCCCTGTCCCCCACAGGCCTTGCCAATCAGCCCGAGTCTGCAGAAGCTCCAAGAAGCCACCAGCACAACACCAGAAGATGTTTTGTGTGTTCTCTCTATGGAGTCCTGGCAAATCATGACCAATAGACAATGGTAAGGTGTACCAATACCATCTAGCATCATCTACCATCTGTTGGGTCTTTCTTGGCATCATGTGTCCTTTTACGTGTTTGCTTTAGCAAAACATCCTTTGTGCAAAACAGTCCAGTGTCTGCTTCAGCGAAACATTCCTTCCCTTGTCTGCCGGCAAATCACCCTCTCACCTGTGACTTCCTTCCCCTTTGTATCTTTGTACCGTTGCTGTTTCAATGTAAGAATAGCAAAGAAGAATACAAAAAGGCTTCACAACTCACTCACTCCTCTGACTGCCACGCATAATAACAATAAAATTAAATTTAAAATATTTCAGTGCAAAAATAAATATCTAAGCACTTGCGTTGTTACATACAGTACCAAAGACATTTAGTTGACTTGCTAAGAAGCACATCTTGACATTAGTGTGAACAAAGACCTGCTTTCAGTTGATGAAGACAGAGAGCAATCCGTGGCAAACCAGCCGCAATCTTATTCATATTCTAAGTTGGCCACACTGTCTGCTGCATGAGTCCAGCCACAAACATCTGCAGGGGGAAAGCTGAAGACAGCCTGCCTTGTGGGCAGACATATAATTCTCAATGCTTAGGCGAAGCAAAACTACTTTGACCTGAGAAGGCTTCGGTGAAGATATCAGTTTTCTCCTTGGGTTCCAGAGTCACCTTGAGTCCGTGTCACCTGTGATGAGAACTCTAAGGACAGGTAAGATTGTCACAGCTGGGTTCTGAATATCCATCCACCAACTTAATGTAATGAGCAGTTATGTAAGATACTATGTAAGGCTTAAGCCTGCAGTCCTGTCCCAGAGCAGGGCAGTATTAATTCCCACAGGAATTAACATGGTGGTCTCTAGATAGTGAGCGCAAGCCCTTCTCCTGGGAAGAGCTCCAGATAGGGCAAGCCTCTCACAAAGGCAGAGCTTCACAAGCGTAGCCATCCGTTAGAGTCAGTTGAAGAACGCAGACATTTGCCCCTGCCTCAGATGCACGTCAGTCTAATGACATCTGAATGTCCAGGGAACAGATCCCTGTAATCAGTAATCAGTGGGCTGGGGATGCTCCGTGGTTAGCAGCCATCTAATGAGAAGGGATTGTAGAAAGGGGATGCTCAAGGCACCCTAATGTTCAGGATCACCCCAGCAGAGTGGCTCCCCTCTGAAGGCCCTCTTCACTCTTGCTTAGACTTCCCTTAATACCTCATATCCAAGAATGGCACAGGACTTGGAGACCTTGGATTCTACAACTACAACTTATGCTCCCTCGATTGCCACTGCCTAGGGGTATGGTGGCATTTATTGTAATTCCCCACTCTGGTAAGATGGAGACAAGAGGATCAAGAGACCAGCCTCAGCCTGGGGAGAATGGATATACACACGAAGTGAGCTACACCCAGCCCGAGGTGAGGCACTTCTCAACTGGGATCGATTCTAGATTTAAAAAAAAAAACCATATCTAAGCGATACCATATTAACATTGTGTCTCTAAACAGTGATTTACAATCTGTAGAGTCCACTCAGCTACACGTTGTTGGATGTTACTTCATAAACAAATCCTCGGCAGGATGGGTGTCTGCCACCCTGCTCCTCAGGTGGGCACACTACAGTGACTTTCACCTGCTAGAAAGGATCTAAGTGCCCCAAGACCTTGACGGAGTGCAAATGCAGTGTTAAAGTGGGTTACATTTTGTCTGCACCCATGACAGTTGTAAACCGTGCTATGATCGTGCTTAAGAAATGCGCCCCACGCAAGCCTCTTGCTGCTGGATAGATGGCTCTCAAGCCGTGCCAAATGAAAAAAATCACAGGATCACTTCCCTGAAATCTCACTTGAGAAAAGGTCAATTGTAAAACCTCCAAGGTCCTGAAAGACCCTGAGGAGTCAGGAGGAGCAGGAGGCCCCACCCGTTGGGAGGCCCCAGTGGCAGCAGCTGTGGAGAGGTTAGGAGAATTCTGTGAGCCAGGGGCTTCCCAGGGCGACCACCCCCAGCTCCTCCTCCCTTTCCACAAAACAGAAGTGGGGATTTCTTCTTTTTTTTTTCTTTTCTGAACAGCCCTCAGGACTTCCCCAGTCTCCCAAGGAGAAGATGCAAAATGGGGAACCCCACTATTAAGGAATCCGGAAGCTCCCCTGAGTCCCGACCCATGTGGAGTGTTCTTAAAGATGCTGCCCCATCTGCACTTCACCAGTTAAGCCATCCTGGCTAAAGACAGGGCATGGTGCTACCCCAGGTAGCTTCAGAACCTTCTCGATGACATTTAAACACAGTTCAGATTGAGAACAGCAGCTTTAGGCTGTGTATAGATAAACAAAGGCCTGTGCACTGTGCTTAAAAAGGCGGTGGCGGAGGAGCATGAAGATAAGGAACAGGACCGATCTCCACACCTGGCCTTCAGTACTGCCTCCACAGCCTTTCACACCACCACCTCTTACTTTCTGTTTCATTTTTCTTCTTTCCACTGCAGCAGCGAACAGGAAGTAGGAGACAACCAAGTTAAAATATGTAACTAGGCTGGGAGCGAGCTTAGCGGTAGAGAGCTAGCTTAGAGCTTATGAGGGCCTGGGTTTGATCTCGGCTCGCTGAAAAGTGACAGGGCATAAACCCACTTCACCCCAGAACAAGCCAGCGGAAGTAGACTGTAACTCACCGAGGACAACCTGTTTTGGCACAAACCCCATATGGGCTGTGCTCATACTTAGAAATGTAGGGTCTGTTTGAGAGAGGGAGACATAGAAAGAATTGCTTGTGGACATCTGTGTCCCTTGTGTCATCGGAAAGTGGGAATATTCTTTTACACCATGAACTCCTGAAAAAGAAATATACCCTGAGCAAGCAGAGAGAGAGAGAGAGAGAGAGAGAGAGAGAGAGAGAGAGAGAGAGAGAGAGAGAGAGAGAGAGAGAAGGCATGTTAGCATTCGATTAAGTCTTGCTTAGCCAGATGAGAAGCAGCAGGGGCCGATCTGCACGGTTGTGCGTGGTTAAATCAGGCAGGCCAAGTGAGTCATCTGTGCTCTTGGGATGTCTCATCAGGGAAGAGGCACCCAGCACTGCAGCTTTGAGATCAGACAGCAAAAGCCCCTTTATCATTGAAACCTCCTGACCTCAAATTCAGTGTGTGTTTACATTCTTGGGGGAAGTCACCTCAGAAGACATCAAGAGGCCTTTGATCGTGTGGCTTGCGATTTTCACAAGGATCCAGAATCACCTTTCTCGGTGGCTGAGTAAATGTCTTTACTTATTAAACCAGCACGAGAAGAGCCCAGACAAGCAGGAGCTGCAAACTCACAAAAACTCTTCTGTACCTGGCTGCTCGCTCGAAACAGAAACAGCAACAGCCAGGAGACATGTTTACAGACGGCCTTTTTGTGGTAGAAATAATCTGAGGTGATGCTCTTCTTAGAAGTTTGGAAGGAATCTGTTGACACATGGCTCCAACAAATTATAAACAACCCCAAATTTTGGTTAGGAGAGTATACTGGCAGCAGGGAGGTGTGTGGGAGTGTCCCTATAGCAGCAAGGGTACCCAAGGTGTGCTCTGAGCACCTGACTACGTTATAAATACCACTCGCCATGTGCTGCTGGCTAGCTGGTGCTGTCGGCCGGCGTCACAGTCACTTTACTGAGGATGACAATGACGTGGAGGGTTAAGGTCTTCTGTGTGCTCAGGGACGGTATGTGGATCATCACTGGTTTCACTGATGGGCCTGAGAAGACAGGCAGAGAGCTGCTGTGATTGGTCAGTCAGGGCCTGTTCTGTGTGTCTGTCTGTTCTCTCACCAGTGTGTGTGCTTCTATCACCAGTGTGTGTGTTTCTATCACCAGTGTGTGTGTCTATCACCAGTGTGTGTGTTTCTATCACCAGTGTGTGTGTTTCTATCACCAATGTGTGTGTTTCTATCACCAGTGTGTGTGTTTCTATCACCAATGTGTGTGTTTCTATCACCAGTGTGTTTATCACACGGTCTCATAGGAAACTCACCAGCAAAGGTGGGTATGGTAGATCACACCTAAAATCCCAGTACCAATAAGTTTGAGGCTGTCCAGGGCTACACATGAGATCTTGTCTAGAATAACCAAAATGAGGAGGGGAGGGTTAAGGAGAGGGGAGGAGGATGGACAGGAGGAACGAGACAGAGATAGATAGACAGAGAAGGAGAGAGAGAGAGAGAGAGAGAGAGAGAGAGAGAGAGAGAGAGAGAGATCTCACTTCCCACTGCTGGGATTTCAGGTAATTGCCAGCCTCCCGGAGTCAATCAGTGGGTTTTACCCCAATGCTCTCCAGTACCTTGTACTACTTTATAGCATTTTAAAAACGAGTGGAGACAAAATTAATAAACAAAATATGCAATGCTTTCTAAGAGAATAAATATTTTTTATAAGTTTGTGAAAGCCACAGTTCTTAGGAGTTCAAATAATAAGGGAGAAAAAACATTAATTTGGACATTTTAAGACATTATGTCTTCCTCAAGACATTTTAAATGTGTGCTCTTCAGGACAACCATTAAGAAAACAAAAAGCAATTTAAAAACTGAAGAAAATACTTGGAGTGCAAACGTCTGTCAAAGGACTTGTGTTAACAATACATAAAGAGGTTTCTTGGGGCAGGAGAGAGATAGCTCAATGATTAAAGGCATGTAGTACTCTCTCGGAGGACCAGAGTTCAGTTCCCAGCACCCACATCGCAGTTCACAATGGTCTGTAGCTTCAGCTCCACATGGATCCAGCACCTTTGAGGGTCCTTGGACTCATAAGGACATACTGCCCCTCCCCTACACACACACACATACATGCATGCGCGCGCGCGCGCACACACACACACACACACACACACACACACACACACACACACACAGGTTAAAATCTTTCTAAAAATAAAATAACATCACCATAAGACAGCAAGAGATCTGAGGTGATGTTTCACAGGAGAAGATGAAGGGGGCTGAGAAGAACTGAGAAAGCAGTCTGCTGTTAGACACAGGAAAGTGAAAGTCAGGACCAGTGAGACAGTGCAAACGTCCGCCCACAGTGAGAAGGATCAAAAAGCGTGAAACACAGGAACCACAGATGACTCCAGCTGTGCCTATGTCAAGCAGCTGGGCTGTCACACACCACAAATGCAAAGAGACACAGCCTCCTCTAGGGAAAACAGGCAGCCTCTCCCCCTCTTTCTCCCTGTCCCTTCCCTTCCCTTCCACCTCCCCTCCCCCTCCCTATTCATCCCTCTCCCTCTTTCTGTCCCTGTCCCTTCCCCTCCCCATTTCCCCTCCCCTTCCCTTCCTCTTCTTCCTCCCCTCCCCCTCCCCCTCCCCTCTCCCTCCATCTCCCCTCCTCTCTTTCTCTTTTTGTTTCTTTGTTTGTTTGAGACACTCTCTCTTTACATAGTCCCAGCTGTCCTGGAACTCATGTATAGGCCAGGCTGGCCTCACACTCATACAGACCCACCTGCCTCTGCCTCGTGAGTGCTGAGATTAAACCCCTGCACCACCATGCCCAGCTCTCTCTTTTCCCGAAATTCTTTAGTTAGCATGCAAAATAATAGGCATAATAATGACATTTAATGCACCTTTATCATGTTGCCTTCCTCATATTCGCCCTGCCCCTTCCGAGAGAAAACAGGCCACATTTTGTCTTTTTGGCTTCCTCTCCATTCACCTCTCTAGATTCCCTTTCCTTTCAGTCCCATTGGCCACAAGCACCTCTAGTATTTTTTTGTCACACATACATTTCACGTATGAAATAAAACCTGAAGTATTTGTCTTTCTGTGTCTGCCTTATATCGTGTAACACGATCTCTGGTTCCACCTATTTCTCAACAAACAACAAATGGCATAATCTTTCATTTACTGTGCATTTCATGCCATGACACACATGAGGAGGTCAGAGGACATTGTGGGAACAGGTTCTCTCTCTCCTACCCTGTGAATTCCAGGATCAAACTCAGGATGTCAGGCTTAGCAGCAAGCCCCTGTGCCTGCTGAGCCTTCTCATTGGCCCCACCCTTTTCTGTGGCCGAACCAAGGCTAATGGGAATGTACATCACATTTCCTTTGTCTGCTCTTTTATTGATGGGAGCCAAAACTGACTCCATATCTTGGCTCTGAACGCTGACCTACAGCCCTGGAGGTACAGGCATCATGTGGCAGTTCTACGCTGAATTTCTGGGAACCTCCTCCACAGTGAGTTCCTTTGTGGCTGCACAATTCCCATTCTTGGCTATGGTTTGTGAGGACCCCTCTTTCTGCATATTCTTTTGAACATTTGAAGTTGTCTGTTTTCGTGATTGTATCCATTGCGACTGGAATGATGTGGTATCCCAATGTGGTTTGCATTTCCCTGCCAGCTACAGATATTGAATTTATTGATTGGATGGTTGGATAGGAGTGTTTAATTTTTGAAGTTTAATCAGCTTCTTAAGAAGTAAAATATAGCTACCATGTGACTGCACAATTCTGGAAAAGTGAAAACAGCCCCAGTGTAAAGTTGTGTGCACAAATGCTTTGCTCACCTTAGCTCGTTAGTTCATATTTACTCATATATAAAAAGCCCCAACTTGAAAGCAACGGATATGACCTTCAACTGGTGAATTTAATAAATCAATTGTAATGTTTCCTTAAAGCGGAATAGCATTTTATTCTATTGTTGTGAAGAGACACCATGACCAAGGCAACTCCTACAAAAGACAACATTTAATTAGATGATTGCTTCAAGTTGCATAGCATTAGTTAGCATTATGGTGGGGAGCATGACAGCACACAGGCAGGCAGACACACACTGGAGCAGTTGCTAAGAGTTGTATGGTGATCCACAGCCAGCAGATGGAGAGAGGAAGACAGAAAGACAGAGAGAGAGAGAGAGACACACACACACACACACACACACACACACACACACACACACACACACAGAGAGAGAGAGAGAGAGAGAGAGAGACAGAGACAGAGACAGAGACAGAGACAGAGACAGAGACAGAGAGACTGGGCCTGGTGTGGTCTTTTCCAACCTCAAAGCCCACCCCCAGTGGCACACTTCTTCCAACAAGGCCACACCTCCTGATCCTTCCAATCATTTCAAACAGTTCAACTCCCAGGCAACTAAATATTCAAATCTACAAGCCTATGGGGGCCATTCTCATTCAAACATTATCCGTAGTGAAGGAGTCATCCATTGAAACTCTAACATGAACAAATCTCAGATGAAGTTTGCTGAATGGCAGACGCCAGAGGCAAAGAACGCCTGTCATGCCATCGTGGGTCCTTTTGGAAAAGAAGAACGCAGTATAATCCAGCATTTCTGCATCACCAGTTTTTCTTCTCACTAGATCTTTTCTATTAGAAGAAAACATGCAATTTTTTTCCGTAGTCTAACCCAGGTTGTTTAAAAGCACATCAGTGTTGCCTGGAGTCAGGGATGGGGAAAGGAGACATCTGCAAATCTTAGAAATGTCCTGTTTCTTCTTTTCCTTTTGGTGCTGGGGATTGAAGCTCTGTCCCTCTGCAGGCAAACGCAGCACCATGGAGGCCCCACTGCAGCCTCATCCCGTGTCTTGACTGTGGTATCCGTTACAAATGGATAAAAGGTCGAAATGCATCAATGTTCCGTGACTGACTTATAAATTATATACACATCAGTAAAAGTGATTAGAAGCTTTGCTCTAGGGCTGGTGAGATGGCTCAGCAGGTAAAGGAGCTTGCTGCTAAGCCTGACAGCCTGAGTTCAGCTCCTGTAACCCCCATGGGGGAAGAAGTGAATTTGCTGTTCTCTAGTTTCCCTATGCATGCATGGCATGCACACCCCTCACCTTAACGAATAAATACATGTTACCTTAATAAATTCTAATGACAGATCATGGTCCTACATTAAAATAAGGTGGTGTTTCTATGTAGTTGTACTAAAAACTCAGTATCTATCAGTATTTTAAACCCTTCCTTTTATCTATTGGTATACACACATGTGTATGATGAGTGTGGTTGGTTCTTCCCTTTCACCTAAAAGTGGGGTCAGGGAATTGAACTCAGGTTGTCACTCACCCATGAATATGTTCCTTATCGAATGTCTTACGTGGTATGACAGGATTTAGAATCACTGAGGAGACATCATCCCACCCCACTGAACCTCCGTGGAAACCCCTCTCCAATACCCAGAGGCCTTTTCCCTAGGTAATACTAAATCCACTAGATGGAGTCCCAGAATGAATAGTTCATCATCATCATCATCATCATCATCATCATCATCACCACCACCACCACCACCATCACCATCACCATCATCATCACCACCAAAGCAAACTGAGTACCAGCTGCTCTCCTTGGCTCTCTCTGTCCTTGGCTGTAGATGCTTGTGACATGCCACTTCCTGCTTAGGCCACCATGCCTTCCTCCCAGTGTTGGATTGTACCCTCAAACAATGAACCAAAAGTAAAACTTTCCTTGAGTTGATTCTTGCCAGATATTTTATCACAGCGACAGATGAAGTGCCGAAATAAAAGGATAATGAATATACCATGAAAAAAGCAAGAAAGAGGGACCGCAATGGAGTGTGTCTCTGGTAAGCAGTCAGAAGAGCCCAAAGAAGTGTTCTCTCAGGAACCCTGGGAAGACCAGTGATTGACGTGGACCTGGTAGCCATACTGCAGGAAAAGTCACATGTTCAGAAAATCTTTCTCCTATGTCTCGAGACAGGATCTCCCTGTAAAGTTTTGGCTGGCCTGAAAGTCTATATTTAAATCAGAATAGCCTCAAACTCATAGTCCACCTGCCTCTGCCTCCCAGTGGAGCACTACATGTGTGCAATACCATACCTGGCTCCAGGTGGGGGAACTACATGTATGCATTACCACACCTGGCTCCCTGTGTTGGTCTTGGACAGATGCTGAAACCAGTGCAGACAGCACTGTACCTGGGCATAACAGGAGTCAGGCTTGAATGCTAGCTATGGGTGAACATGAGGAACTATGAGGACAGCACTGAGCTGAGGATACCCTCCAGGGAGAGATTTTCAGAGGAAAAGTGGAATTCACATACTAAGTTAATACCTTCGTGAAGAATATACAGGTCAGGGAAGAGGTCTGGGATGGACATACAGATTTCAAAGTTCATAGCTGATGCTTAAAAAAATTTTTTGAGACATAGTTTCACCATGCTTGGAACTTGCTATGTAGACCAGGCTGGCCTTGATGTAATGTATATTCTATTTCGCGAGTGCTAGAATTAAAGGTGTACACATGCTCAGCACTGCCCCTATGTGTAATTAGTCACCAAACTGAATTTCACTAAGAGAGTAAATGAAGATTCGAGGACTTTCAAGAACAGCATCCTTAGTAATGTCAGCAATAGCAGCAAGATGAAACAACTTAGAAACTAAGACCAGGAGGGTGGGGGTGGGGTGGGTGGAGGATGGAGGACAGTTTGCTGGAAAAACCAGAGTGTGGCTCTGGAAGCCAGGAGGGATAGCAGTCTTTTTAAAGAGCCAATAGTGGGCTAAGGATGAGGGTGTAGCTCAGTGGTGTGGTATTGGCTGAGCTGGTCCAAGGCCCCGAGTTCAATCCCCACTAACGCTGGGTGGGGAGACTTGTGCTAGTATTGCCAGTGGGCCAAACAAACCAAGAATGAAAATTGCCTTGCCTCTAGCTGTGGGGCAATCTGTGGTCACCTGGACAGGAGCGGTTGACGTTTCAGGGCAAAAGCCTAATTGCACCGGGTTTAACTGAGAATGTGAAGGAAGTATTTTGGAGAGAGCAGTATAGAAAACTGGTTTTTTTTAAAAAAGGGGTTTTCATATAGAAAGAGAGATGAGATATTGAGGAACCATAGGGTGAGATAAAGAAAGGCTTGGAAAGATTTAAGAGAAGCCAAGGTTGGAGACAGTGCAGGGAAGACAAGGGCTATGCCTCCGGAACTCTCTGGAACAGGTGAGAGAGGACAGGAGCAAGTAGCCATTAGACCTCAATTAGAAAAACTGCTGGAAAGTGCCCTCCATCAGACCTGCAAACCACATTTGCTTTGACCCCTGTCCTCCCTGGGACACTCCCTGCCACAAACCCTAATAGCCCAAGTCTTCTCTAACTCTGTGTGAGTCTCCTCAAACCTAGTGACTACACTTCTTTCTCTCTGCCCATCTTGACATTTTCGCATCTGAAGGGTGCTTGAATTATTCCGATGGGTAGTTTCTGACAGGATGAAAGCCTGTGGGTTTATTTTAGTTCCTCTCTTGTTTTCCTGTGGCAGTCTCACACCAACTGGGGAGGGATGGTCAGTTGGGGCAGTGAGTGGCGGCAGGCCGTGCTCCTAATGGGAGTGAGGTCAGGGAAAAGTCTCACTGAGTCACAGAACCACAGAGCTCTAAAAGGTTGTAAACAAAGCCACTAAGAAAACAGTAAGGGTTACACAAAGGCTCTAGTCAGCCTGCTAGACCATCTAAGCTGGAATAAAACAAACTTTTGAGGAGGAGGTGGGAAACCAGACAGAGAAAGAAACCTAATAATGTCCTCATCAATCTAGTCACCATGGCTATCAGGAGCACAAATATTCTATAACTCTTTTGTCATTTCTGTCATTCTAAATTTGGATGTGGAGCTTCCAAGAGACAGCACTGACGTGCTCGCATCTCTGCTCGCTTCCCTGTCTCTGGTTACTCTGCACAAGCCAGTCATTATGAGTCCCCTTCAGAGCTTCCATGCGCAAGGCTTGGCACTGGCTCATGCCAACGGGAAAGTGCTGGAAGTCTTGATTTTAGGCATCTTAGAGTCTATTTGTAGTCACAGACAAAGGGAGAGCTTCAGGAGAACTGGTTTCATGTAGTGGCATAAGTTATTAGAAGAACACAAGGCAGGAAGCTTGAGCGTCCTGGGCAGTGGTGGAGAGTGACCAACTACTAACACTTCCTAGATGACGGGAATACCAAAATGCGAGCAGATGACAGGGTGAATGAAGAACAAGCTACGTGAAGACGCCAGCATCGGGTCCACTGTCACAGCAACACAGAGCAGACTGAGACACCTGCTCACCACACTGCAAGACTCCTTCAAAACTAGGCCTTCAAAGCACGATCAACACCCCCTGCTCTTGCCCCCAACCTACAGACACTTAAAATTAGTTAAGCTAGATCGGGGGCCATATACCTTAATGTCAGCAGTTGGCAGGTTGAGGAGGGAGGATCAGGAACTCAGAGACAGCTCTGGCTACATTGCAAATTTGAGGCCAGCCTCAAACTTAATAGCTGCTGATTTCAATGACACCATAAGGACAGATAGCCCCTGGTAGGGTGATGATCACTCTTACTGAGATAGCAGTAGTCATGTCACTTTCAGTAACACTGCTTCCTCAACGAAATATTTGGGGGTATACTGAAGAGAGCAGAATTTAGCAGGCTTAGAAATTATCTATGGCTGCCAATAAACGTTAGCTATAGAACTCCAGGCTGATTTTGCTTTCTCCACATTCTCTATGAAATTTCTTAACTCTTCTGTGTGTGTGGCTAAAAACAAATGCTAACTTCTTGGTCACTTTCCTTTCTCGAAAGCACTAAATGTAAGCATCAGACACAAAAAGCCATTTGTCCTAGTCACTGTTCTTGCTATGAAGAGACACCATGACTGCAGTGGTTTGAACGGGTTTAGCCCTTATAGGCTCCTGTGTTTGAATGCTTGGTCCATAGGGAGTGGCACTATTAGGAGGTGTGGCTTTTGAGGGAGTGGGTGTGGTTTTGTTGGAGGAAGTGTGTCACAGAGGCTTAGTCCATAGTCATTATGGTTGGAAGAATGATGGCATGCAGGCAGACACAGTGTTGGAGAAGCTGAGAGTTCTACATCTGGATCCACGGGCAGCTAGGAGATGCTCTGTGCCAATTAGCTTGCCCTCAAAGCCCACCCCCAATGATTCACTTCCACTAACAAGGCCACACCTCCTAATCCTTCTAATCCTTTCAAACAGTCATGCTCCTTGCTGACTAACATTCAAATCTATGAGCCTATGGGGTCATTCTTATTCAAACCACCACACCATTGCAGTCAAAATTTACCCTACTAAAGTTCAGAGCCACCCTTGCAAAAGATCCAATACTACACAAAGTTTTTCCTTGAATAGGTGAGCTTGGGATGTTTTGAACATGATATGTTCTACCGTTTCAATTTTAAAGGAAGAATTCTACCAAAGTTGTGGAAGTATGAACAGATGTGTGCAAAAGCAGACACTGTATTCTCCTCAGGGAAGGCAGCTGTATGTAGACTGCCCTTGAGTTATGTGTGGGATCTTGGTTGGGTGGTTTGGTTTTACTTTTAAAAAGGGCCCATGTTTCCATAATATGGATACTTTGAACTAGTTGAGTGGCCATAGATGACAGTTGTTATTTTCAGAGCTCTGCTCATCAAATCTAAGGAAACAAGGAATTGTAGACAGGGACCCTCCCGCTCTCTGCCTACAGCTGTGCCTAATTTAGTTTTCTGCTTCCTGTTCATCTCTAACTGTAATCGGAGACTAAGGAATAGGATTGGATCTAGTTCAATGGTTCACAGAGACTCCGAGCAGTGTTGAGAGATATCGTGTGTAGCGGGGCAGTGGACTGTTTGCATCCACTGGTTAGAGGAGAGATGTGTCACAGAGCATGGTGGGATGCACAGAACTGTCCCTGCCAACCAGTAAGTACTTGCCCCAAATGTGCAACCTGAAGATGACAGGGAAGCCTGACGTGTATTGCTTCATGGCTTTAGACTAAGACCAAGTTTTATTTGGATTGTGTACTGGCCGGTTTTGTGTGTCAACTTGAAACGAGCTGGATTTATCACAGAGAAAGGAGCCTCAGTTGAGGAAATGCCTCCATGAGACCCAGCTGTAAGGTAGTGCCATTCCTGGGCTGGTGGTCTTGGGTTCTATAAGAGAGCAAGCTGAGCAAGCCAGGGGAAGCAAGCCAGTAAGTACCATCCCTCCATAGCCTTTGCATCAGCTCCTGCTTCCTGTCCTGTGTGAGTCCTGACTTCCTTTGGTGATGAACAGCGATGTGGAAGTGTAAGCTGAATAAGCCCTTTCCTCCATAATTTGCTTCTTTGTGCAGTAATAGAAACCCTGACTAAGACAGATTGAGAAGGGGTTATTGGTTTTGGGAAATGCTGGAGAGAGGAAGCGCCGAGCTTCACAACGCTTGCTGTTGTGACATGCTGTTGCTATGGCATGCAGAAGAGCACCCTACACTGACCACAATTTAACTCCTGGGGTGCGTGTGATGTCACCTTGCATGGTAAAGGGGAGTTGTTGCAACAGATGGCACCGAGCTTGGCCTGGATTATCGAGTGGCCCAGTGACATCACAAGGAAACAAAGGGAGGCCAATGTCTGAGTGACAGAGAAGACAAGATCAGTAGGGGCGTGCTGCCCACTGCCCCACTGTGTGTACTGCAGGTATGTGACATGCATGGGAGTGTCTGTACACTTGCCACAAATAAATTTATAAATAATAGACATTTCACTGATTTTCAGAAAGTCACATTATTTAGGAATGATTTACAAACTCTGAGCCAGAAAGCCAAGGGATGGTGTGAACCACAGTTGGTAGAGTATAGAACCCATTCCTTATAGAACTTTATATTCCTGTTTATCCCCGCTCCTCCCTTTTATATGTCTATACCTCTTCCTTCCCATCATGTCTTCTTTCTACTTCCATATCCTACACACACACACACACACACACACGCACACACACACACCCCTGAACTCAGTGAAGCTCTGTGGTAGAGATGCCACATTTTCTTTAGCTCCTCATGCACTGAGGGCGAACCAGGCTGGCTCCATTGTCTTGGCTACCATGAGTAATGGAGCAGTAGATGGGTGTGTGCAGTGTCTCTGGGGTGCGCTGACTTGGGCTCACAGAACTATACCCAGGGTTGGCAGAGCTGAATCACGCAGTAGATTTACATTTAGATTTTTGAGGAAACTCCTACTGGTTCCCATCACGCCTACACCAGTTTCTGTCCCCACTGAACGTGCGTAAGGTTCCTCTCTGCCCACACCCTCACCAGCACTTGCCGCTCTTCTTCTTAAGCTGACTCGTCCAGCTGGGGTGACACTGAACATCAGAGCAGCTTCAGTTTGCATCTCCCTGATGACTAAAGATGTTAAGCGCATCAGAGTGCTTGTCGGCCATCTATACTTTTCTCTTTGAAGATTTTCTATTTAATTCATTAGCCCAATTATTCATTGGATACCTTTTTGTATTTAATTTTTAGAATTCTTTAAAGGTTCTAGATACTAATCCTCTGCGTGATGTATAGATGGCAAATATTCTTTCCCAGTCTCCAGCCTATGTCTTCCTCTGCTGAATGTTCCCTCTGCTGTGGAGAACTTCTTAGAAAATGTCTTGCCTACATCTCTGTCTTGGTGTGGTCTACCTGTGCTTTCCTCTGGGTATTTCAAACTTTCAGGGGAGGGGGGTAAACCAGCTTCATTTTTTTACAGGTAGAAATCGTGGTAGGAATCGTGTTCCCCAGCATTACTTGTTGAAGAGGCCGTCTTTTCTCAAAAGTATGATTTTGACAACTTGGTCAGTGCTTGTGAGGAGCAAGTGAAGTCCTGGGTGAATGCATCCAGTTCGACACAGGTACAACCATATCAAGAGCCCCAGTGCCTCAGACCCATGGCAAGGCCAACGCTTTATCCAAGTAAGACTCGGAAGAGTAGCAAGGGCTTCCTCTTGTCCAGCAATGTTTGACAGTGTTTGCAGAAAATGTCCAGCAGCTTCCCCCCTACTCTCCCCAAACCTTTCAGCCTGTAGACTGCTCACCTACAGAGATAGTTCTACCAAGATTAGCTAAAGCCGTCTCCTTGCTCAGGTGTATAATTATCATTCCTCCTTGTTTATCAGTGTACACGAACCCCACCTCTCTTTGTGCAGCTGTGTGCAATAGCCCGTCATCTCCCTGTTCAGCTATGTCTGAATAAACACACCGAGCTCCCAAGGTGCTACAGCTTCTCCATCAGAGAGCCCAGTCCACCCTGTCCTGGTCAGCAGCTGAATGACTAAAGGAAAAGTGGCAGATCTCCACACGGGGCTTCCCTGAGCTGGCATGAAGAACCATGACATTTGTAGGAAAATGAACGGCACTGGACATCATCATGGCAGACTCAGGAAAACAAATATTCCACATTTGGCCATGTGTACAATCTAGATTTAAATATGTGCTTAAAAATATATTGATATAAGGAGTGCACTCGAACAGAAGGACAGGAGAAGAGGTAAACAAAAGGAATAGAGCCTTTGCTGCATGTCTGTCTGTCTGTCCTCTGTTCCCTTGTCACCCCAAGCCAGGGCTCCAACCCCCACACTATGCGGGGATGCAGCAGTAGCTGGCCGGGCCTGTGTGGAGTTCTCTGGGGTCTGACACTGTGCAGCTGGCCTATGTGTCTGTTTTTGTGCGAGTAGCTGTCGTCTTTGTTACACTATGGCTCCGTAGTGTAGTTTGAGGTTGGGTATTACAAGGCCTCCGGCATCTCTCCTCTTGCTTACAATTGCCCTGCTCTTTGAGACCTTTTGTATTTTAATATGAATTTTAGGATCTTTTCGTAGTTTTGTGAAGAATCACACTGGAATGTCAATGGGGATTGCAGGAGTATATGGCTGCTTTGGTGATATCATTTTTGCCTCTTAGCTGCCAAGCCAAGAGCTCCTGTGAGGATCTTTCCATCTCACAATGTCTTCTTTAGTCTCTTCCTTCAGTGGTTCTGCTTTCATTATAGAGGTCTTTTAGATCCTGGTCAGGTTTTTATACAATTTTTGTTTTTATTTTAGAAGCTTTTATCTAAGAACGTTGTTCTGGTTTCTTTCTGGATAAATGTCTTATGTTTATGTGTACATCTATATGATTTTGTATATATTATATATGTATATTGGCACATATATATGCTACTGATTTCTGGATGTTGATTTTTGAATACTGCTACTTTGATAAAAAGTGTTGATCAGTTCTCTGTGTTTTCTGCTAAAATCCTTAGCTGGAATATCAGGATAGAACCATGCTGCCAACAGATGGGGATGATTTAACTTCTTCCTTTTCTAATTGTATCTCTCTTATTTCTTTTCCTGGCTTTGCTCTAAGACTCTGAGCACTGCAGTGTGTATGAATAGAAAGAGGAGCACCTTGTCCCAGTCCTAATTTTGGAACACATTCTTTTGGCTTCCCCTAGATTCAGCTTAAGCAGTAGGAATTGAGGCTGCCTTCCGGATCTCTAAGAAAACAATATTACACCAAGTAAGTGAGAAAGACTGGCAGAGGACGGGCTTTCCCTTAGCTATCTCCTCCGAACTGAAACATCCCCTCTTGAAGGGAGGGGTCTCACAGAATTCAGAAAGACAACCAAGCTTACAAGGCTAAGGGTGCTCTTGACACAAGGTTCCCAAGGCCTCTCCCCAGCTCAGCTACCTGAACTTATACAGAGAGGTATAAGTCATGCTGGAGTGGGCTTCTTGGTGATGCATCTGCCTTTGGGTACCTATGCTCATCTATTCTTAGTCACAGATGCAAAACAAATAATCACATTGCAGAGGACTACCCACAGTCAACTACCAGGGCACAAATCATCACCATCACCACTATCACCATCGCTATCCTCCTGCTCCTCATCATCACCATCACCGTCATCATCATCACTGTCATCAAGCATCCACAGCCTGTCCTCTAAGACTCAGAAGCCATTGCAATGGGGAGGGGAGGGGAAGACTAAAAGGGCCAGAGGAAAGGGTGGAGTGTTTTGTAGTTATTTCTTCTTAATGAAAACCTCCCATAGGACTCAAGATGTAGGTGAAACTTACAAGGCCCAGGAAGTTCCTGAACCTTAACAAGATTCACAGAGCCGCTTCCTAAGACTATGTAAAAGCCATTTCTGGAGAGAGGAGACTATTTCACATTCAAGTTATTCAGAGAGACCCAGGGGTGCAGTTTTCAAGAGTTTCCACATGCACTAATGGGCATTCTGGTAATGCCACTTGACTCACCTGTGCTCCTATAAGTAATTTGGATGGAACCTTTTCTTCTAGCTGTTGCGGGTACCCCTTTGGGGTTAGCAGACATTTGTTCATGTCTCCCCAGATAAGGTCACACACTTTTTTGTCTATTTATGTTTGCAGTTAGAAACAGGATCTCACCACACAGTCCAGGCTGGTCTGCCATTGCAGGCCATCCACCATGCCTGGCTCAAATACTCAATCTATTTCTCTCCTACTAGTGGTAGTCTCAAAGGATCATTCAGGGCAGACTGAAGGTGTTTTGGAGGGGCACGTTGTGTTCTTCTGACAGCTCACTAACACCTTCTTATAAACACTCATCTCTTTCACCATGATTTTGGTTTTCTTTGCTTTACAGAAAAGTGAATTACACGTTTTTCTCTCCCCAGGCCACTCATTTATCTGACATGTAGCTCTGACTGACCTTGAACTCACAGAGATCCACCTGCCTCTGCCTCCCATATTGGGACTGTTAATATAATATTTTTAATTAACTCTAACCAGATGTTAGGGGGGCAGAGATGGCGCACACCTTTGATCCCAGCACTCATGAGGCAGAGGCAAGGGGATGTCTGTGAGTTCGAGTCCAGCCTGGTCTACAGAGTGAGTTCCAGGACATCCAAGGCTACACAGAGAAACCAGGGTGGGAGGGTGGTAATCCGCTGCTTCTGCAATCAGTTTTACATGTCAGCATCTGACAACAGGGCATCTGGAGAAAAACAGGCCTTCAAGGAAATGTACATAGACGGCACACCTCCCTAAATTAACCTTATTTCCAAAGTTAATATACAGCTGCTAGCAATTACCCAATTCTCCCTTCTGAGAGCTAAATCCCATTCATTTTTTGTCTTGTCTAAGACAGGGCTTTTCATGTAGCCCTGGACTCTGGTCTATAGCCTTCTTCCCACTTCCACCTCTCAAGTACTGGGACTGCGCACATGTGCCGCCATCATGGACCCACCTGCCAATTTACTCAGGTAGGTTCCCTACCTCCTTGATCTCCCCCAGCTCCACAGTTGCCCTCACCAGACCCAGGAGTCACTGAATGAAAAAGCTCAGGTTTACCGTTAAGTCAGGCTTTCCCGAGACACGTGAACACAGGCCAAGGTAATTAGCCATTAGCTTTTATGCACTGCTAATTACCCTTAGTGAGAAGTGCCTGGGGGCTGCCAACCCAGGTGGTGCTGCAATTTGTTTTGTGGGCTGGAGAGGCAGTTTGATTCCACTTCCAATTATATCCCCGGAAAGACTAGTCAGAGTGTGCCACAGAGCTGAAGGGGCACTTAGCTTCCAGTGGGAGATATTCTTCCTCCCTCTTGGATATTTTCATCCTGACACAGCCCACTTGTCAAAACGCTTAGCTGTTGTGGTGACGGTTGTGACACGTTACACAGCTAGGATAGAGCTGTCGCATGGCACCTTCTTGAGGCACCGGCACACGTCAGGATGTTGCACGGAGCAGACGCTCCCACTTGCTCTGAAGGACACTTCTGCTGAGCCTTTCCCGTATCGGTCTGGAGCAGGCTCGCTGTTGCTCTGTCAGATGTATTGTGACAATCTACAACTCCTAATTGTAGCGCTGGGAACTGCTGCCGAGTGCTGTCTTTCATGGTGCCCATTAAGGTGCTGTTCTGCTGCTAAGCAGAGAGGGAGGGAGGGGATTACTTGATAGGCATCCTTAGAGCCGAAGGGTGTTCCCTCCTTCTCTCCGGCTATTTATTTTTGAATGAATGCATGTGTACACAAGCATGTGCAGGTAAGAAGACAACCTGATGTGCCATTCTTCAGCTGCTTTCCATCTCTGTTTGAGACAGGGCCTCTCATTGGCCTGGAAGTTTGCCAAGTAGACTACCTGGCTCCACCTGCCTGCCTCCTGTCTCACCAACACTGAGATTAAGAGTATGCACTACTGGGCTCAGATATTTACACGCCTGTTCTGGGGATCAAACTCAGATCCTCATGGTGTGTATGTGCCTGTGCGTGTGGGTGTTGTGTGTGTGCTTTCCTGGGGTTTGAGCCTAGGGCCCCTTAAATACTAGGCAGGTAAGAGCTACATTCTAGACCAGTCTTCTCTCTCCCTTTCCTCCTCTTCCTCCTCCTCAACAGGCTCTTTTGTAGCAAGGCTAGCCTCAGACTTGCTATGTAGCCAAGGATAACCTTTAACTCCTGACACTTTCTTTCTCCCTCATCTGCTAAGATTATAGTACTAATTGTTCACCAACAAATCTGGATTCCCTTTGCATTGAGATCTCATTTGCATAGTGCCATCCATACTAAATTCTAGAATTTTTCTAGTCTTAATTTTTTTTTAATTTGCGACCTAGCTAGCCTATGTCTTTAGGAGGCAGAAAGTGAGGAAAGAATTCAATATGGCCTAAGGCTCTGGCGATCAGCGTTGGCCCCTTTTGTCTTATCATAGTTTCCACCCTGAAACACTCAAACTCTTCTTTTTCTCTCTTTTTCATTTTTGTTTTTATTTCTTTTTGGTTTGTTTGAGGCAGTCTCCCTCTGTAGCCCTGGCTGCCCTGGACCAGGCTGACCTCAAATTCATAGAGACCCACTTACCTCTACCTCCCAAGTACTAGGACTAAAGGCAGACACCGCTATGCTCAGTTTAATTTGCAAATTTTAATCTGTTTCAAAATTCAAAACAAAACAAAACCAACCATCAAGGTGGACCAAGAGAGGTATCTCTTATAAAGTATTGAAGAGCCCAGATCACAGGGGTGCCTGATATCCCTGGCACTTCAGCTCACACACATCAAACCAAAATTGAGTCTCATCGCCTGTCTGAGCAGCAGAGGGTAGTTCCCCAAACCAGGATGCAGAAAATGAGATACAAGTGAGAGTGGAATGTCCCAGTGAACTTCTAAAAGAAATGCTGTCACATTGCTTACACGGCCCACTGAGATGACACCCGGCAGCCTTCATACCCAGGCACACGAAGGACTTCACAGCACTGCCCAAGTCTGCTCTCAAGAGCGACCCACCACTCCATCCTGTAGTTAACAGTTACACTTCCTAGAGTGTGAAATGGGGCTCTGAGGGGTGGCAGGGGCTAGGACAAACCATAGTCATTTATTGTTGAAGCGCTCCATTCGGGACTCCGCAGTGCCCTGTCTCACCACAGTCAACCTGTGACATACGGTGCTCATTAACATCTGTGGGGATCAGGGACACGAACCCTACCTGGGCTAGAGGCCACATCAGAGAGGACAAAAGTGAGTAGAGCCTTAGTGGAGAAAAATTTGGAGTCAGATGCTCTGCCATGTGCTTGTGGTATGACCTTGGAAAATCTCCTTGAGAGTGGGTTCCTCATCCAGATGGAGAGGAGAAAGAACACTTCGAATCTTACAGAGAGAGCTTACGAAGGACCAAGGGAAAGGCATCCACAGCCGGTGTACGTCTTCTGGTACCGGCTTCAGGCACACTCTCAAATGAACCAGCACACTGTAAGGTAGCACAGAGAACTACAGAAGAAGCCACAGCTCTTCATTCCTTACCCTGCTGACACCTCACCTTATCCCAGTCAGTCTTCACAAGGGCACATGCTGTCACTCTCTTTTACAGAGGAAGAAACAGAAGATCTGGAGAGAAGAAAACTTCCCCTGACCACACAGTTACTACGTGCTACTGCTAGGGTCTTAAACCTACTCTTGAACCCAGGAACTCTCCCGCACAGTTTATCTGCCTATTAACAGGACTTGTGGCTCAGCAACGGCCAGTATGAAATAATGGATGTCACATGTCACTGCTGTTAAACTTCTTTCCCAGTAGAAGACATAGCAAGGTCTACCCATCCCCCTGAGGTCCTAACAGACCAAGCTACCATTGCACAGAAGTTTGCTCTGAGGAGCCTCTCGGACTTCCTTCCAGAGCCCAGGTGAAAGGTTACTTGGAGGGTGTGGTGCCCCTCCTCCACAGGTCTCACCTGGAAAGCCTCTACCCAGGAAGGGTGAGAGCATCTCCTTAATTGCATAGATGAACCCCCTCCCTCAGTGTCCCCTGGCCTCTATTCCAGCCCTTCCCCAAGGCAATTTGCCTGCCCTGTGCTGTGCAATTAAGGCAGAGTTGAAGCAACAGGTGGTAGGAGACTGGGATGCTCAGGTGAGGTCTTGTGACCTTCCCGTCCTTCCGGGAGGGGGATAAACAGCAAGCCCAGATCGGGTAGTCATTCTGTAAGAGAGCATAGCAGAACCATTCAAGATGGCCATTGCTTGGCTCAGAGAACAGTCACTCGGAACACTAAACAGTGCTGTGACTGGAGCCCACGCTCCACCACTTTGCTTTTAACTCACAGGAAGTGTTCTGTGGTAGAGCACTCAGTGAGCTCATGAAACGAAGGAAAGAACGTTCTTAGATGGAATGGGAATGTGTAGCCAAAGCAACCTCACTAGAAGAATCCATATAAAGAAAAATAGAAATGTTGGGAGGGGTGTGTGTCATAGGAAACGGACAGCTAAGGCAGATATAACTCAGGCCACCACAGGGGTCCAGGGCAAGCACAGTGAGGAACAAAGGCCACAGGCTTCACACAAGTGGCCTGGTTCCCTTTAGAGAACCCCGCCCTGAGGTTCATGTGTCCCACCTACCCCCTTAGAATCTCTGCACCACTAGCTGCAGAGCAGAGTCCAGTTCAGCTCAAGGCTGTGGTCTGAGGCGTGCGCAGACGATGCTTTAACTCGGGCTGTGGCAGCAGGCAGTGCCACAGCAGCCGTCAGGGTGGAGAAATTCACCTCCTCACACTCTATTGTTGTTGTTATCATTATTTTGGTTCAGTAAATAATACAACTCCAGGGCTGGCGAGATGGCTTAGTTGGTAAAGTGCTTTCTACGTAGGAAAAGAGGGTCTGCATTTAAAGGATCAAACATACATAACACACACACACACACACACACACACACACACACACACACACACACACCTGGGTGTGGTGACACATGCTTGTAATCCCAGCACTGGGGAGGTGGAGAAAGGAGGAAACCAGGGAATTGCTGACAATCTAGGGCAGCCAAATCAGTGAGTTCCAGGTTCTGTGAGAGACCCTCTCTCAAAAACCAAGGCAGACACTGCCTAAGGAATGGGAGGGAGGCTGACCTCTGTCCTGTGCCTTGTGCAGGGACACACAGAATAAAAATAATTAGTGTAAGCCTTAGCAGAACAACTATAAATATTAACATTTTCTGTATTGTATATTAAAATTGACTATAAGTATTAAGTAATGTTAGTAAGGTTGTATGCTTAAATAAATACAAAGTTGTACTCTGAATTTCTGACCATATTTAATTTACCCTCAGTTTCTTCTTCAGGCTTAAACCAAATGCATGCCTGTGTACTGTGAGGGTTAGCACTGGACGCTAATGATTAGCAGGTTGAACTGATAACTCGTGTGGCAGGACTGGGTAGCCCAGACAGCTCTGTAGTGTCATGTAGAGAAAGGAGAGATCTGATCATCAGGAAACAATATTTCATTCTAGAATGAAAGATTCAGATGGTAGGATGGGAGGCAGAGACAGAATTACCTGGAAGCTCTTGGACCAGCTGCCCTGTTGTGCAGCACAGTGAGGAGAGACAGTGCTTCGTCAGCAACTGAGAAGTCCACACACATAAAGATACGCTCACACAGAATAGTAAATTAAAAATAATTTTTAATCAGTGTCAGTGGTGGGGGTCAGCTGTGAGTTCAAGTCCAGCCTGGTCTATACAGAGAAACCCTATCTAAAGCAGAAAAGAAATAATTTTAATGGAAAATTGAATCTATACGTGGTAATAGACTGGCTCTATGGCTCTAGCCCCCAAAGAGCTCTGCATTCCTAATCCACTAAGCCTGGGGCTCACTGATACGTCAAGAATAGCTGGCCTGCATCCGGAGAGATGGCTTAGGGGCTAAGGGAGTTACAGCTCTCCCAGAAGCTCCTACAAGGAGGCTGACAACCACATTTAACTGCAGTTCCAGGGCACCTGGCATCCTCTTTGGACCTTCTTGGACTCCTACATGCATGTGGTACATATGCATACACACAGAAATACATACATTTTAAAAGACTAGCTGGCCAAACCATGGACTCCCCTGTGCCTGCCTGCCCCACCAGCACTGGGCTTACAAACGCATACTGTCCTGCCCTTTTAAGTGGGTGCTGGATCTAACTCAGGCCCTTTTGTTTACTCCGCAAGCATTTTGCTGAATGAACCATCTCCCTAGTTCACAAATGTTCTTTTTTAAAAGTGTGCCTGTGCGTGTGCCTGTGTGTGCACGCATGCTGATGCCTGAGTCCTCTGAAAGAGTAACAAGTGTTCTTAACTGCTGACCCACAGATATTCAAAGATAGAAGGAAGGTCAGTGTGGTGGCTGCCTGAGTAGTCCCAGCTGAGGGAGAGACAATCACTGGAGCCTAGCAGTTCAAGATCAACCTGGGCACCACAGTGATACCCCGCCAAAACAAAAACAAAACCTAATAAACTAAAAACATGCCAGGGGAAGGAAGAGAGATGCTAAAATACTGCTTTGTACATGGAGGAAGGAGCCATGAGTCGAGGAAAACAAGCGATGCCCAGAAGCCAGAGAATAGAAAAAGAAAATACAAAGAAATAGACTCTCCTCCACACCCCCGAGAAAGAGGGCATAGCAGTGGGCACTAAACTGCTTCAAGCTGATGCATCGTCCTGTTTTAAACAGTCGCGTTTGTGGTAGTTTGTCAGGACAGCAATGGAAAAGCAACACATGCTGGGGACCGGGCACACCGAAGACCAGAGTGACAGAGCAAAGTACATCATTATTGTTCCACCCCCATCGCTGCTCTCACCGCACTGACAGGTTTTGAATGGGTGAGAGGGGTCTTCATAGATACCCCAAATCACGGCTGGGAGGAGGCTGGGTGTGTGTCACAGGAAGGAGGCAGTAGGGGTGGGACAAAGGCTAAATGTCCCATACCATACCGGTCCAGTGAACTGCTTCCAGCCCCAGACCCATGGAAAGCTGGACACATGGTACACATCAGGAATTCTAGCATTCCTGTGGCAGCCTAGGAGCCAGAGACAGGAGCATCTGCAGCTCACAGGCCAGATAGCTTGTCCTACAGAGAAGAACAGTAAGAGGACACTGCCCCAAACATGGTGGACAGCAAAGACTAACACTCAGTTACCCTGGGACTCCATACTCAGAGTGGCACGCATGCATGGGTACTCTCTCTCTCTCTCTCTCTCTCTCTCTCTCTCTCTCTCACACACACACACACACTCACACACACTCACACTCACACTCACACACTCTCATACACTCACACACACTCACACACACTCACATACACACTCATACACTCACACTCTCACACACACACTCACATACACACACACTCACATACACACACACTCACACACATTCACACAAAGTTTTTTTTTTAACTTAATTTTAAAAAACAAAAACAAAAAAAAAACAAAAAAAAAAAACAAAAGCGTAGGGGAACCCAGTCAGGCTGACCCAGTTCAGTCCAGGAAGTGAACTGCTGTATTGCGAAACCCACCTCCAGCTCTCTCCCCTTTCTTCCTCGTCTCCTGCCCACTGCCTTTCTGCCATGATTCATCCACAGGCAATTGTGATGATTAACCTGCCTCAGGTGGGTGCTCTGGAGTGTGAGGGTAAGAGTCTGTCTTTCTCTGTCACCATAGCCTAGTGCTGCTCCCTGCTGTTCCCCCAAACACACCCAGCAGCCTGCTGGGAGCTCAACAGACTTGCCTTTGGTCCAGGCCATATTTGAGATGCCTAGGAAGGGTAGGGGAAGTGCGACTGGGCTGCTACCAGACTTAGGTACGCTTCTTGTTGGAGCCACCGCACAGGAAGATCCAGCACACCAGAGGGGAAGAGATGGGGGTCACCCTTCAAAAGATTTCAGACAAAGGCACGTGTGTGCTTGTTACCACATTCACCCCCGTGTTTCCCATCAAAGGGTGAACAGTGGTGGAAAGGGCTGGTTCAGAAAGCCCAAGAGAACTAAGGCACAATTCCCATGGTGTGGGCTGCGGTGGCCCAATCCACTTCCTGCGTGCTCAGCTTACTAACCAGCTTGGATGTATTTGCGAAGAAGTGTTCTTCAGGTAGGTATGTCATGCACTATGTCACACGTTCTCTACTGTGAGCTAGTTCAAAGTTTGGGGTCAGACCCCTTTGTCTCTAAACGTAACAGTCTAGAGCACCAGGCCCTTAATGATCCACAGGCCTAGACCTTTTGTGCCCACAGATGCTACCTTTGGCACTGGACAGTTAATTTCCTTCAGTTGGTTAGGCGGATCTTACATACTTTAGACTCCCTGGATTTTAAGGTGCAAGTGGACAAAAAGAAAGTCACAAATATTGAGTCAAATTTTGGTTCTAAAAGGCAGAAAACAAGCCACATTTTTACCTGAAGACCCCAGGTCTCCAAGTTCTGTTTCTTTTTCTGTAGATACTTGGCCAAACCGTTTGCTGTAAGAGCCTGTTTCCCATCCTTAACCTGAAACCATGGAGTGCCTATGTCTAGAAGGGAAGAAGAGAAATAATGAGGTGGCCCACGTGACATGTTTATCATGATGGCACACAAGTAGAAGTCCCCGGTTAGCAACTCCTAGAGTTAAACTTTCGGCTGATAGAGGTAATCGAGCATCGGAGCCTGAGTGAGACCCCTGCAACCCACCTCCATGGGAGAAGGAGTGATTTAGCCTCTGATCCCCACAGGTGGCTGTGTGCTGTGGTGTGTAGACACACACCGAATAGAGTGTGTGTACAGTGAAAAACAGAAAAGGGAGATTTATTCAATGTGGCCACATTGGGAGAAGGCCAAATATTGAGGTGTGGTAAGTGCCCCCACCCCAAATGCCTCTGTGGGGTCCTAAGATGAGGTCTAGGTTTCAGTAGAGGAAGGAGTATTCGTAGCTATGCAGTCATGGTCAAGCTGCGCCTCACCGGTCATCACTCGTGGCTCAGCTCCAGTCTCCCCTGCAAGGTGGCCAGTCAAGCTGGCGGAACAGTGCGGGTATCTGCGCCTCTGGTCAGCACCACACCTCGGCCCCTTTCCCAGCACAGTTCACAAGGAAATTCAGTTTCTTGGGGACCATTGCTTCAGCATTCTGACAGGCAAAGGGAAGGGATCAAGCGTCTCTTTAGGACATTTTTATTCCTGCTAGGACAGTCACAGGATCACGCTTACACACTCAGACATGCTCGCTGAAGGTGAGACACGGAGGAAAAGTCATTTACTGTGACCGCCCAGAAGCCACCGTGAAAGCAAGATTCACTTGATTAACCACCAAGCAAACTCCCTGCTCCTCCTTTTCTCGTGACAACATTGTTTAAAAAGTAAGACATGGTCGTATAAAAGATTATATACTTTATAGTGTTATTTTCCCTATAGTATAAATATTCAATTACACAAAACAAAGTGGTGGAAAGGAACAGTTTAGAAGGCTAGAGAGAACAAAGCCATGGTTCATGTGGTGTGAATAACCAATGTTTACTATAGGAAATTCAGGAAAGTATAAAAATAAAAACACTTACAGTGGATAGCGCTCGCCTTTTACCCCAGCACTCATGAAGGCAGAGGCAGGCAGATCTGTGAGTTCAAGGCCAGCCTGGTCTACAGACCTAGTTCCAGGACAGCCAGAGCTACACACACACACACACACACACACACACACACACACACACACACACACACCTGTCTTAAAAAACCTAAAAAAGAAAAAATCATTTACATTTTAATATTACAAACAGAAGCACTCCTAATACTTTGAGAGGTTTTTTTTTCCCTAGGAATTTATAAAGAGCCTTTGTGGATAGTGGTCGTGGGGTTTTTGCGACAAAGTTTTGGTGTGTACACTCTGACCATGAACTCCCATGTACCCCAGGCTGGCCTCTGACGGTCAGCCTCCTGTCAGCCTCCTCAGTGCTGGCTTTATAGGCATAGGCCCTGCCACCAGCTCTCAGTTTAGGTCTCACACACGTGGCTGGTAGGGCAATAACCCCCTGTATTTTGAGATCTTGGAAGAGCATGGTTCCAAGCCCTTCTAGTGGAAGTCATCCTGTAAGGTTTTTTCTGCCTCCCTCCTCCTGCCTCTATCCATGACTCCACAAGAGGTTGCTCCTCCTCTGACGATGTGACAGTGAATTACCATCTCTTCTGTTCATTTTTCTCTCCCGGAACCAGCCACACCAGGCATTTTTATGTATACTGAACAATGTTAAGGAGTTTGCACTAATACAGAGGGACCCATGTACTAAAACTGGACAGCGGCACGCGCCTGGAATCCCAACACCTGGAAGACTGAGATAGACGTTTACTCCAAGTTAAAGGAACTGAACAGAGCAAACAAAAATTAAATAATAATTCACTCCTAAAATATTGAGATTACCCCACAGAAAAGCCGCATAGCTAAGCTCCTCTCCACCACCCCAATTCTCAGCTCTTCACAAAGCTTCCCTTGGGCACCCTACAGGAAAGATGAACTCCTGTGTTGATTCAAGTGTGCTCCCTCAGTCACTGTAATCAGATGTAAGAAACCTTTAGCTTGCTTTCTCTGTCCCCTCTGTTCACTTCTTACTCTAGCCTGGTGCCTGGTGCAGGAGGCCTGCTGCCTGTTCACTCTCCAGCTAGACTACCTTACGTGTCTCTTCTATACATTTAAAATGGCCTCTTCTCTCACAGTACAGGATCCCAGGAACAGATGGAATGAGACTTTAAAGCCAAGTGTGTTAGGCTGTGAGTTCCAGCAACACAGAGGGAAATCCCACAAGGAGAGGCTCGCATGACACCAAGGGCAGTGTGTGCCTGGGTATATTCCCTTGGCAGGGATGGAATCAGGTAGAGCCAGATGCGTGCGTTGGGGAAGAGTTTGTGATGCACGAGGCAGCACACGCTCACAGACAAGGTCTTTTGGCAGCACCTCAGGAGACCTGTCTCAGCCGCCAGCCAAGAATCCTGGTCGTCATCGGAACCCAGTGTAACAGTAAAGTATGGCCCAACTGAAGGCGTGAGATGTGATTACTCTCCAGCGCTGCGGTAAAAACAGCCACCACTTTATAGAGCTTGCCATTTATTCTTGAGGCTGGATTTGAACCCAGGCCCCATGCATGCTTAACACATGTTCGCGTCCCCAGCCCACACACTGTTATTTTTGCCAACATTATGTCAAGTTCCTGAAATAATCAAGTCCTAAAGACTAAAGGTGTATTATGACTTATTGCCTTTGAAGGTTTGAGTCCATGCAGGTTGGTCCTGGGGCTTCGAGCCTGTGGCAAGGCAGGAGCCCCTGGTAGCATAAAACTGCAAAAGTGCTCATGGCCAAGAAGCAGGATTGGAAGAGACCAAATGCCCACGACCCCTTCCAAGGTAGGGCCCATATCCTAAGGACCACCCGCCAGGCCCCACCTCTAAAAGGCTCCACCACCTCGGATAGACCACGCAGGGAATGGGCCTGTAATACATGTGCCTTCGGAGCAGTTAAAATTCAACCCACAGCACACAATGCTGCACTGAGCACCACCTCTGGAAAACAAATGACTAATGAGTGACAGGCACAAGAGCTACCGTCTGGCACAGTTGCTTATGACTGTAATCCCAGCACTTGGAAATCTGAGGCAGGAAGATGGCTCTAAATTCAAGGCTATCTTGGGCTACCTAGTAAATACCAGGTCAGCCCAAGCTACAGAGCAAAACCCATCTCAAAAAAAAAATCAGAATATGATGTGTCTAATGCAGAAACCTCTCTCTCCTCTTCTCTCTCAAAATGAAACAATATCTAAAATATCTAAGTCTTATATGTGTGTGTTACATTACGGTATCTTACATATCTTATATATGTGTTTTATTATTCAAAAATTTACATACGTAATGAGTGAGAACGTTATGAAAATCTATTATAAATAAATCTTAAATGGATTTACAATACAAAGTAAAGGACCCCTGGGTTGCGGTGCAGTAGTTTGCCTGTTGTGTGCAAGGCCCCAGCACTGAAGGGAAAAAAGCAGAAAAGAAAGAGAAACGAACCACGTCTCCGAGAAATGGATGACTTCCCCATCAGCTACACAGGATTAGCAGGGAGCCAGGCATGGTGGGGCCTGCCCATGACCCCGGCATCTGAGAGGCTGATAGGGGGATTGCTGTAAACCCGAGGCCAGCCTGGGCTACAAAAATAAATCAGTACAGATAATGACTTAACAGCTGTTGAAAACATCTACAGACATAGTTGATTACACAATGCTCAGAGAGAATGCAAAGAGTTATAAGGAGAGCCATAGCCTTTTTGAAGAAGTGATATTTCTTTTTCATATATATTGGAGCTGGGGACAGAACCCAGGGCCTTGCACTTGAAGAAGTGATATTTAAGACTGGAAGGGTAAACTAACTTTTTCTTTAAACTGGATGAAGGACTCTGGAGGATGTTCCTACATGGCCTGAATGTTAAACTAAGATATTCCAGGCAGAGTCATGGGGTGGAGGGGAAGGGAGGCTTTCTATTGCAAAGGACAGAGAGAAAAAGATAAATGTCATGTCATAAACATCAAGCAGCAGGCGAACAACTGTTCCACTTCCCATTCCTGTGGCGGGCTCCTGAGGAAACTTGAGGAGAAGTTCTCTCAGCTCACAGTTCAGGAGTTCAGACCATGGTGGCACAATCCCTGTGGTTGGGAGGAATATCATGACAGTGGGAGCATGTGACAGAGATTGCCACCTCATGGCAGTGGGAAGCAGAGGGGGATAAGCAAGCAGACTGGGTGCCAGGGTAACATTCAAAGGCATGGCCAGCCCTGGTGAGCAAGGTCTTTCAGCTAGTCTCACGTCCCAAAGGTTTTTCCACCACTGGGAACCAAGCATCCAGCCAATCACTGGGTGACATGTCATAGTCAAGCCATACCAAAGACAGTCCTTGTGATAAGAAATAAGTCCTTGTGATAAGAGCCTCACATATCTGAATTGGTCCCCATTTGGTGGCACTGTGTGGGAGGTCATAGAACTTGTAGGAGGTGAACCTTGCTGGAGGAAGTCATGTGACCAGGGAGCTCAGCTTTGAGAGCACATGGTCTTATCTACTCTCTGTTCTCTGTATGTGGTTAAGATGGATCTCTGTCATCTTCCTGCTCTGACCAACTGCCTCCATCCCTCCCCCCACTATCATAAGGATCCCTCCACACGGAATCATAAGGCAAAATAAATTCTTTGTAAGTTGCTTTTGGTCATGACGCTCTATCACAGCAACATAAAGTAATAGCACCCTACAGAGCCCTGGGGGTCTTGAGACTTTGTCCCTTTATCCTATGGCCATAGGGGAACCACTGAGGACATCAGCAGTCAGCCATGCTTTTGTGGAAAGGTCAGAGGTTCTCCTGCTGTGTGGCTGAGAGAAGATGCTGAATGGGTTGTGGCATGGTGACAGGAAGGGACAGGGGTAACTCAGTGGCCAATTAATGGGGAGAGGAAGTTGTGGAGCATTTGAAGATTGTAGATGATATTGTCATTATGCAGCAAGGTGGGTCCAGGATAAGGCATAGCCTATCATTGGATGAGAAGGAAAGGTAGGCGGGGAAAAGTCTAGGAAGGAGAGAAGAGGAGGAGGAGCGAGGGAATCAAGATGGAGACAGAGGAGGAGGAGGATTCCCATCCAGGTGGTCTAGGTCAATTTTATCTTGTCTAGGTGGGCGGTTTCTATCTTTAGTAAGTGGCAGTGAATTTATTCTGTGAATGTATTGTAGATTGAGAATTTAACATATAAATCTAATTGTTAAACCACAAGTTTCTAGAGCTTTGATTTTACTGGGCTACAGTTGTGTGAGCAAAGTCCCTGGAGAGCAGAGAGACAGCCTATTTCAGTTCTGGAAGCCGAGCTAGGCTGTAGAATGCCTGGGGCTAGCATGGCACCGTGCCACGCTAGAGCGGCCCTCAGAACGTGATGTGTGTGTCAAGTGTGGTAAAAACCAGCCAAGGGGACAGTAGCCGGAGCATGTGGCTCCCACGGATCTACATGGAGTGAGAGAATGTAGCTGCAAATCCATTATGTATGTATGTATGTATGTATGTATGTATGTATGTATGTATGTATGTATTGCAACAAGATAAAGAAAAGATGGCTTCTTAATTTCTGATTTGAGCAACGGGGTGGATGGTGGTATCAGTTACTGTGAGAGAGGACACACAAGATGAAAGTTGAGGGCAGGAAAGCTGAGTTCTGTTCTAGAAAGTATGGAGCTGTGCCTGCTAATGTGAAACTCAAAGAATCTCCAGGTCTAGGCAGACAGATGGGTCAGCTGGTAAAGAGTTCACTGCAGACCCATGGCCTAAGTTCAGATCCCCAGGGTGTAGTGCTGAATGCTTTGGAAAACTGAGTGTAGCCCTGCTGGGAGATGAGAAGCAGGGACAGGAGAACAACTGGAAGCTCTTAGGCCAGCTGCCCTGGTGTACACAATGATAAAAGAGAGATCCTGACTTAAAGAAAGTGGAAGGTAAGGTCTGATACCCAAGGTTGTCTGCTGACCTTTACATGCACCTATGACACACATGTGCCAGCATTCATACACATGAATGTGTACACACACACACACACACACACACACACACACACACACACACACACACCAGCAGCAGCAGCAGCACCAGTGTGGAGACAGTAATGCCAGCCTTAAGAATCAATGGAGTGCAGGTGGCTGGTAGACATTTATTTAGCATGCACCAGGCTCAGGTTTCAAGTCCTAAAGCTGTGGAAAGCCCCCCACTGTCCCACAAAAGCACCAACAGCATCGCCTAAGAAGTGTTTGTATAGTGGCAAGAAGGAGACAGAAAGGCCATAGGAACTGTGATAGTGACAAACAGAGGAAGGAGTCACCAGGGAGGCATAACAGTACACATCCAGAACAGAAGGGGACACGGAGGGGCATGTGGCCACCTATGTTAGACACACTAAGCATTCAAGTTTTAAGTCTAGATCCACATATCCAAGAGAGAGAAAGAGAAGACAGCCAGGGCTACACAGAGAAACCCTGTCGCTGAAAACAAACACAAACAGACAATGAACACTTGCCATCCCAGAGGGACACAGAGGAGTCCCTGGGGGGGCTCACTGGTATCCAGTCTAGCTGATTCCAGGCCAGTGAGAGATCCTGTCTGAGAAAAACAAGGTGAATGGTACCTCAGGATAGCACCCAATGCTTTGACCTCCACCTGTACACACACACACACACACACACACACACACACACACACACACACACACACGTATATGTGCATGCATGTGCACATACCCACAAGTCCTTCTGGATGTCTTGACCACCTCTTCAAAACACCTCACATGAAAAAGTCCCCTGAGGAAAAATGGAAGTATGTGAACTTCTTCCTTGATGGCATTGCAAGCAAATTGTATCTGTTTCTTAAATTACTGTATCTGTTTCTTAACTATTTGTATATAGGACATAAACCCTGGGAACTAAACGTCTGGGGGGGGGGGCGGACATTAAGAGAAAAAGGAAACAGAGACATCACTGTAAATAAAGGCTGTAAAGAGGACACACTCAGAGATAAGGAGCAGAGCTAAGGCCACGATGCCTGGGAATGGAGGATGGGAGTTGTGAAAGTGTTTAACGCTGGCGCAAAAAGAAAAAGCAAAACAAACAAAACATGGTAGAAACAGGGGTGGGGATGGGGAGGGGACCCTGCCTATCAAGCACCTTTGCTGCTGGTGCTGTGAGAGAAGATGCTGGGCACTCAGGGACAGGAAGCTGATGCTACCCCATTGGATTTCACTACTTTCTCTGTGAAGTTGGAGGTAAGAGCACCTATTAGAACAGAGTGCCAGTAAGGCCGTCCAGATAGGGAAGACAGTCCATTAATGTTATTTATTTGACTCCCTGTCTATCTTTCTGTGGTATTTATTTAACTTTTCTGCCATCTCTGAACCCACCTAGTAGTAGCTTGTTGTGTATCCATCTATGAAAATATAGATATTTTCACGTGTTCCTGCCCTCCAATGGAAGCCTCGCTTGGTCATCACACCATCTCTGTACTTATTGGTGGCCATGATTCATAAGGACCCATGGCTGAGGTAATATATCCTGTTGTTGCAACACACTGTGTTGATTTCAGTGCTTTTTCCTAAAAGAAGGAAATTAGGTGAGCTGGCCTATTTCAGGTAATAAGATCGGAACCGATATTAATGCGCTGCACTGTAGATGCTAGCTCAGAAGCAATAAATCTTTCTGGAACAATTTCAGCAGGCTAGCCTTGTCTTTAAAGAGCTTGTGGACAGCTGGGGAAACAAGACCAAACCCTTGAAATGGAAATCGCGGATCTGAGTGCCGAGGCGGAAGGCCCTTTGGCCTGTCAGTCACAGATTCATAGAACAGGGAGCTTTGAAGGGGACCTTCGGGGTGGCTCCCCGCCTTCCCTCTGTGTACTGACCGCACTGCGTGGGCATGGAGACCAAGGGCTGCTCACAACAAAGTGAGGAACATTGTTAAAAAGTTACAGGGTCACTCCACCAATAAAGTGGAGAACCCACGTTACAAAATAGTAGGAGGCGTGGGGGCATGGCTGGAAAGGTCTTTCAGTGTCACACAGAGTTCTGGGAAACTACAGAAGAGCTTCCTAAAGGCTTTTCTGGGCGGGCAAAAAATTACTGCATGAAACAAAATTATCAACAGTTATAGCCAGGCATGGTAACTTACGTTTGCAATTCGAACACTCAGATCATCTGCAGGTTACATCTTTTATTCTGTGTGTGTCTTTTGCACTGAAGCAGGCTCAGAACTAAGAATGACAGTTCATGCTTGTAACCCCAAGGAAGTCAAGGAAGCTCTCTGCTGATTTAAGAATCAGTGATCAGAGATGCAGGCAGACAGACCTCTGTGAGTTCAAGACCAGCCTGGTCTACACAGTAACTTCAAAGCCAACCAAGACTACATAGTAGACACACTGTTCCCCGTGTGTGTGTGTGTGTGTGTGTGTGTGTGTGTGTGTGTGTGTGTGTGTGTGTGGAGAGAGAGAGAGAATACTCACACGCATAAAAATAAATACGTCTAATTATTTTTAAATAAGAAAGAGAAGGTGGTAGGAAATGAAAGAAAGACAGAAGGTGGGCATGGTGTGTGTTATATTTGGAATGTATAAAATGTCTCTGAACAGATACATTTAAAAGTTAGCTACATTGCTTGCCTCCAGAGAGGGGAATTAAATGACTGAAGTATTATGCGAGGAATTGGATCTCTTTTTCACTTTTCTTTGGAATGTTTCAAGTTGGGGCCTCTAGCTCCTCTTACACATACAAAATAATCTTTTCTCTGAGTCTCCTGGGGATTAAACCTCGCACCTCGGGCACACTGAGCACATGTTCCACCACTAAGTTACAAGCTCCGCCCCAAATAAGTATTACTGTGTCTGAGAGCCTGGGCTTACAGCAGAGTAGCATAGGGCATGATGAGTCCCAGAGTTACACACACACACGCACACACACAGGCACACACGCACACACACAGGCACAGGCACAGGTACACATGCACGCACACTACCACATTACACACACATACTAAACACAGTACATGTACCACCCACCACACAGAACACACACACACATACACTATACATACACACTACACACGCACACACATACACACACATACACACACACATACACACACACATACACATACACACATACACACACATACAAACACACACATACACATACACATACACACATACACACATACACATAACACACACATACACACACATACACATACACACACACATACACATACACACACACTACATACACACACATACACACACGCACACCACACACACACACACACACACACACACACACACACACACGTCTCATCTGGAGCACTCTCTCTTTTTATTACTATTTACTAATCTGTGTGTATTCTTGCTTATCCGGCTGCAGTGCAGAAGAACGCAGTCACACAGGCACTTGGTGGCTCACTCACACTGCCAGGGTGATGTCCTGACATGAGGCATTGGGTTAGTTATTTCCTTCTGCACTTTGCTCTCTAAGCCAAGCTGGGGCTTGTGACTGTAGTGACTGAAAGGATACAGACACTGTCACATATAACTCTGACGGGACTCTAAACCATAGCCATATCCTGCCATAGAGGAACACACTCAATTTTGACTTCTGAGGTATGTATGCATGTGCGCTCGGGTACAGGTACCTGAGACCCCATCTCAAACAAAACCAAAATAAAACAAACAAAACACAATACAAAACTGGTCTCCTTGTGTTGGTAAATGATACAACACATGTGATTTAAGACCCACATCTAAGAAAGTTCTGCTCTTTGTAAACACACACACACACACAGAGAGAGAGAGAGAGAGAGAGAGGCAGAGAGAGACAGACAGACAGAGACAGACAGAGACAGACAGAGAAGCTGGTCAGACAGGGACCATAGTATAAGTTGGGGTAGGATTTATACAGACCTTCCAAAGTATGCTTTGTTTGCTTTGGTATGTGGTGTGTGTGTGTGTGTGTGTGTGTGTGTGTGTGTGTGTGTGTGTGTGTTATACACATGGGGGTGCTTGCACCTATGTCTGTGCATGTGCATGGGTACCTGTACCTGAGCGCACATGCACACATACATCAGAAGTCAAAATTGAGTGTCTTCCTCTACCTTCATATCTTTTTTTTTTTTTGAGACAGGGTCTCTTACTGAACCTAAAGCTGACCATTTTAGCTAGACTGGCTAGCAGGCAAGTCCCAGGGATCTGCTTGTCTCTTGTCCCCAGCATTGGGGTGGCAGATGACTACCACCATGACTTTCATATAGATGCCGGGATGTGAACTCGGGTCCTCAGGCTTGTGCAACCAGCACCTCACTGAGCCATCTCCCCAACTCCTGTTTTCCCAATGTTAAAATTGACTCCTAAGCAAACATGTGTATATTACCATGTGTAATAACAATGTAACAGTATATGTCTGTGATCCCAGCACATGGAAGCTGGAGCAAGAGCAGCAGAGGTTCAAGGTCAGCCCAGAGAGTTTGAGGCCTGTCTAAGCCACACAAGACCCTGGCAGAAAGAAGGAAAGGAAGGGAGGGGGGAGGGAAAGAGGGAGGAAGGGCGGGGGTAAGGAGGGAGGAGGAAGAGGAAGAGGAAGGGGAAGAGGGAGTAGGGAAGGAGGGAAGGAAGCTTTGAAGCCCTATCTGGTCATACACATCTATAATTTCACCACTTAGGAGGCTGAGGCAGGTGCATGGAAAGTTCTAGACCAGCTTGTGCTGCAGTGTGTGAGCCTGTACAATGAATGAATTAAGGAGTGACTGAATGAACCAACCCCCTTGCAAGCACTCTTAATTCAGTTATTTGCTTTACCTATGCACAAGTGAAGTTATAGGTAGATTCATGTACGTGTGTGGGGATGTGTGTGGGGGTAACAAGTAATTTGAGAAACTGATTCCATGTTTTCTCTGTAGCAGAAAACAGATTGAGCTGAGGTTCATGTAGTCAGGTGGGTATTCCTCCACTGAGCTACCCCCCCATCCCATCTTCCCTTCTTAACTCTGTCTAAGCAACACATCATCATGTTAGGAAAATGGTTCCTTGGGCTGGAGAGGCTTCTCAATAGTTAAGAGCACTGTCTCTTCCAGAGGACCCTGGTTCAGTTTCCAGCACCTACATGGCAGCTCACAACTGTCTGTAACTCCAGTCCCAGATCACTCCCATACTCCTCTAGCCTCTCGGGCACCAGACATACACGTCATATGCAGACATCCATGCAGGGAAAATACCAACACACACACACACACACACACACACACACACACACACACACACGTAACCGTTTAAAAAAGGAAAAGGAGTTCTTTCAAAATACAAACCCAGTGTGATTTTCAGATGTGGTCAGCATTTAACTGTCTGGACTTAGACGGGCTGGTATGGTCTCTCCACTCACTCAGTTGTGGGATAGACCATGCTCAGACATGTTGAGCAGTTCAACAGTGATCTTTAGTAACAAGCAAAGACGTGGCGTGTGCATATTCTTGAGGCTGGCAGGTATGTAGCACCCCATCTCTGAGAAGGCATGAGGCACGAGGGGGGAGGGGTTCTCCAATTCTAGGCCAGCCTGGGCTACATGGTAAGACCATTTCAAAGACTTTCTTCTGAGCCGTTACCTCATGTTCATCAAATGCAGCCTAATGGTGCTGCACATAAGCAGCCATGGCTGTTCCTCGTGGCCAGGCAGGGAGTGTAGTGGCCACGCCATTGGGTAAGGACCCAATGAGATTTGCACAAAGACAAAATCATCCCCAGGAGCACTTCTCAAATGACCCCCAACCTCAAGTGACATGGGTATATGGAAGAGCTTGGTGAAGAATCTGAATTCTTCCTGTCACCTCCAGGTCTTGTTAGAGTGGCTCTACCAGTAAACTACTGTAATGAAGTGGTTTATCTGGTTTTATTGCCCTTAATTTTATTACACACCCAATATAATCTTGGCTGGAACTTCACCTGCTTAGATGCCTGGTACAGCTGTCTAGGAAAGCCCCGCCCATTGGCTGGTGCTTCTAAATATGGGCTTTGAGCTTGGCCAGCAGGCTACAGAGACAGCCCCAGCAGTCTACTTTAGAAGCCCTGAACCCTTCTCTACCTTACTTTTCTGGCCATAATTGAGATAGAAACATCCCCAGGGAACCAAGACTAAATAGCCAACAGAAAGAGGCAAGAAACCAGAATGAACCCAAGACGTTTTCCCCTCTGCCATGGTAATCAGATGCCACAGACTCCTCTTCATACCTTACAGTCGCACACCCAGGCAGCAGAGCCACAGAGGGAACCAACACCCAAAATGAGCCCTCACCTCCTATCTCTGTGCTCACCAGGGCTGGCCCTGTCCAAGCCTCTGTCCCACTCCCCAGATACCTACAGGGGTGATTTTGTTTGCACAACTGATTTGATAGTCCAGGATCTCATTCATTTGTTCATCAAATAAAGTTCACTCTACATGCTAGCTCCTGAAGACACAGCAGCAGAAAGCACATGAGTCTATGTGCTCTGCAGCTGACTGACAATGCCAATCGGAAAGTACAAATACATCCATGAGGTAGTCATGGCATTAGCACACTGAACAGGAGTACCACAAGCCCCACTTATCCCAAGGAACGTATGACCCGTATGGAAGCTCAAAGCCACCGGTAATCCCAGTTCAGGTGACCCGATGCCCAGCACTATTCTCCTGAGGTACAGGTCACACATGTGGTGCACAGGCACACATGCGGGCAAAACACTTGTATGCATAAAAGTAAAATAAACAAGTCACCCACCCACGCACATGCACACATCTGTGTGCACACGTTACCACTCCACACTCAGTGCCCTGGCTGTAAGTTTAACCATCAGAGCACAACATAGAGCACCGAGGATGTGACAAAAGGAGCACACATCTGCGTGCCTTCAAATGTTCTTAGTAAAATGGGACGATCGGTTTGTGAAAATATGTCTCAACATGTTACATGTTAGACATACGTTCTCTGTGTCAACTGAGAAGAAAGGGAACAACACACTGACCCACGGTATTCACAGGAGCACTGTTCAGAAGGACTGAAGGGACACCACTGAAGGGACCGTCTGAGTGCTGGCCATCCGCCATAAGCGGAATGTAGTGTAGTTCCAAGCTGCAACAAGCTGGCCTGGTAGCTCACAGCATAACCTGCGCTGGGAAGGCTGAAGTCAGCCAGTAGGCTCCATAGTATCTTCCTGGCTAGCTTGGGCAACAGGGTGAGCCTTTGGAGATGAGAAAAGGAGAAAGAATTGATGCTTGGGACTGGAGTTAGACCTAAACCAGAGCACTGGAAAGGCAGTTGGTGACACGCACCTGTAATCTAAGCAGTGAAGAGGCTAAGGAAGGTGGTCAGCCTGGGCTACACAGCGAGACCCTGACTCAAACAAGCAACAAAACGAAAACAGAGCTGTACACCTGGCAAGAGGCCAGCTATGAGGAAGGATTCCATACTGTGGATGCCTTCTGTGTGAAGCATACAGAATGACAAAGTCCACAGACAGAAGGGCACACGGTGCTGCCTAAGACTTGAGGGAGGAATGGGGCTTAAGTGCAAGTAACAAGAAAAAGGCCTGGGGCTGGAGAGATGGCTCAGTGGTTAAGAGCACTGGTTGCTCTCCCAGAGATTCTGAGTTCAAATCCCAGCACCACACACGGTGGCTCACCACCATCTGTAATGAGATCTGTCCTGCAAGCATACATGAAGGCAGAATACTGTATACATAATATACAAATAAATATCCACGCTGGGGTGCAGAACTAATTCTACAACCAGCACCCACAGCCAGCGCCCGCAGCCCTGTGTTTAACCCTTTCCCAGCCAGTACAAATCAACGAAGACCTGTGAGTACAAAGGTAAGCTGTTGTATGTCACTAAAGTCCCTAAGAAAGGGCATTGAAGGCCCAAGGCACACAGACATAATTTTACCATTCAGGTGGCTACATACAAAGACAGCAAGAGTCTATCTGCATAAAGAAGAGAGTTGAGAGAGGATTGAGGAGGAGGGAAAGGAGAAGGAGGAGAACCAGCAAGCCAAGGAGGTGTAGTACACAGACATTTGGGGAGCACAGGCAGGCGGATAGGGACTGCAAGATCATCCCTAGCTTGATCTCTTTGAGGTCAAGGTCAGCCTGAGCTACAGGAGATCCTGTCTCACAAGAGAGGAGTGCAGAGAGGCAGGAGAAGGCAGGAGAGGGAGGATGGGAGGAAGGGGGTGAGTAGAAAAGAGAAGAGAAAATGAAAAGCAGGTTTGGGGCTTTGGGGAATGGTGTGGCACTGAGTTCATTTTCAAAACCAACTCCACAACCAGAGTCAATTAAAAAAATAATAAAATAGTAAGTGTTCACAGCCGATGTCACTGTGTGTACTTGTAAGCACAGCACCCAGGGGACTGAGGCAGGAAGATTTTAAGTTCGGAGGCTAGCCTGGGCAACACAATGAGTTTTAGGTCAGCCTGTAATACATTAAGAAATTTTTGTCTCAAGAGAAAAATTAATCATAGAGTCTTTAAAGCTGTGTGGGTTTGTTGCTTTTGTTTATCGGCACGTGCACATGCACGCACACACATTTTTTAATGGACTCTGCTTTTGTTTTTGAGGTTATTGAATACAGCTCAGTAAGACTGTCCAGCTGCTTTCACTGTGTCGCCCACAGGCCCACCTACGCGAAGAACGGCGAAGGCAAACCGGGTGACTCAGCAGCATTTGGGAGGCTGAGATAGGACAACTGCTACTTGGAGGCCAGCTTGAGCTACGAAGCTAAGCCCCTGTCTCAAAAAGACAAAATGCGAACCGCAGTCACGTTTCTATTTCCAACAACCTTGTCTTGGGCCGGAGGTTGACCGAAATTCTGTCTCAAGGAAGCTCCTCGCTCTCCAGGAGCCGCCCACGCCCACTCCTCCGCCCCGCAGCGCTATGAGTCCTGTGCCTTTCTTTCTCCTTGGGTGCTTTCCTCACTTCCCCCTTCCTCAGCTCCCCCCTCAGCTCCCCCACCTTGGCTTCCCGGAAATGGCTCCAGGCCTCTTCCTGTCCCCCTCCTGTTCTCAGAATGCAGAAGCAGAGATAGAGTCAGGTTAATCCCCTCTGGCGCCCCGGCCTGAGAAGGTGCTGGAATGCGACTTCAGCACATTCCGGTGGCCCCAAGCCTGCTGCAAGAACGAGCCCTTGCTCAATTAGGGAGTGTTTTATGGTCTGTTTTTGTACTCCTACAGTTGCCAGCTTCCCTAAGAAACAGAGGATTAATTATTCACAAAGCCGAGATGAAACTTTCACTAAAATACTTTCACACCTTAGAGAAGAGAGAGGTCCCGGAAGCCAAGCGTTAGGAATGGCTGCTTGTATATCACCCATTCTCTCACTGGGATTTCCCTGATACCTTCATATAGTGGAGAAAAGAAAGGGCGGGAAGGACCTACTGAACGCTTTAAAGGTACTTAATTATTTTCACCATTTTTTTCCAAGCCACACATAGATAAGGGGGGAATTCATTTAAAGTCTGATAGTTTTGACACCTGGAGGAACTCTCGATTGCCATAAATTCCCTTCCCCTTCACAGCCCCTGTGCGGGAGACACATACCTCTAAGAGGCACTTGTCATTGGTGGGAATTACTCGAAAGGCTGAGTCATTGGCCGCTGTTAATCGTCTGAAATATAACCAGAAGGAAAAAAAATCAGCATTCAGGGGGAAACCTGTTGTGACTACAGTTGATCCTAATTACAACCTCCAGTCCTAGGAAAACCTCTTGAAAACTGAGTCCCGTCAGTAACTTTGGAACTGGTCCGTCAGCTAGTAGCCATTGTTCCTTACTCAAGTGGAGATGAGTCCAAACCCTTTTTTCACACTTCTGTCAGTGGTGTCAGAGCAGTTAACCTCCTCAGGAGACCACTGGGGCAGAACGCCTCCCAGGGAGCCCGAGCTCAGGCAACACCTCACTAAGCTGACCCTGAGGCCAGGGCCTCACAGCCTCTCCCTGGAAGTCCATTTCCCCAAGCCTTCTCACCTCCTGTCACACAAAATGCCACACATTCTGACCCCATCAGACCCCAGACCAAGTGCTTCCTTACCTACAGGAAACATTCTCTTCTGCTTTAGATTGTCCCCAAATCTGAGGCCTGCTTCCTCCCTCCTTCCCGCCAAGGTCCCTCCCTTTTGCTGGTCATTGATGTTCTCTGGGCCCGCTTTGCTTGTGGCAAGTGTCTTCTTGGCTAGTCATTTGGACTCACCGCTGTCTGCAGAGACCAGATCATCACTGAGGCCATGACCTATTTGGCTTTACCCCCTCAAGAAGTCTTCTTCACTACCCCATGGTGCCAAACACCCAAGGCCTTCTGAGTTCTGTACCCTGATCTTTCCCCAGGGCTCCAGTGAAGGGCTCTGTGGTGGTCCCTTCCTACTCAGTCATGGTGGAACATACACCATTTCCTGCACAGGTCACCTTCATTTCTGCCACTAAACCTGTTTCCGGGGCCCTCGGCAGCAGCAATGGCCTGTAAGCTTGTCTCCCTTCCTTGAGGTGCTGAGCCCTCCTTCCGTAGGCCCTAAGCATGTGTTCCCATCTTATCATACAGCGACTGAAACCCAAGACAGTAGGCAATTTATCTCCCTCCTCTTTGGATACAATGCACAACCAAGAATCCTGAAAATATGGTGAGTTTTAGTAAAACAGATCACCATATTGGCTGAGTAACCTTTAAGAAATGAATCAACCTTTCTGTGCCCTCTTTCCACTTGTAACATGGGGTTCCTAAGTTGTATTAGCATTAAATATCTTTTCCAAGAAATAAATGATTAAAGTTCCTTGAACAATAGTCAATCAAGAGAGCCTTCCCCAAAAGCACTTGTTAGTGATGTGAATGGGCAAGGCCCAAACACACACACAGACACACACAGACACAGACAGACACACACAGACACACACACAGACACACAGACACACACACACAGACACACACACACAGAGACACACACACAGACACACAGACACACACACACAGACACACACACACAGACACACACACAGACACACACAGACACACACACAGACACACACACACATACACACAGACACACACACAGACACACACACACAGACACACACACACAGACACACACACAGACACACACACACAGACACACACAGACACACACACAGAGACACACACACACAGACACACACACAGACACACACACACAGACACACACAGACACACACACACACACAGACACACACACACACACACACACCCCTGTTGGGGTTGTGTTCTGGGTTGTTTTTGTAGATTTCTTCATATTGTGTATCAGTGTCTATACTTGTTTTTGTAAGTAAGTATTTGACTAGGATAGCAAGGCGATTGGATTTAGGAGTGTGTAGGATCAGCTTAGGAACCCCACCAGCTCCTTCCTGTTCACAGTGAGGCTGGCTGTGGGCCTGGCCTCTGAGTAGCTGGCTGCACCCATGTTTCCACAGACTCACGTTCCATTCTTCCTTAGGGGCTTCCAATACCTCTCAGGACTTCTGAACGTCAACTGGAATCTGCTCCGAGAAGAAAAGGAATCCAGAAGAAATGCAGTACAAACATAGAGGTGGCCCAGGCATGGCAGCTCACACCTGGAATAGCAGAAAAGCCACCAGCTCCAGGCCAGCTGTGAGAACCTGTCTCAAAAACAAAAGGGTGAAGCCGGATGAAGGCACACAGACCTATAATTCTGACACTTGGGGTGTGGAGACAGGAGGACGAAGAGTTTAAGGTCATCCTCATCTACATGGCAAGTTCAAGGGGCACTTGAATTTTAGAAGAAGGGGGAGGAAGATGAAAAGGAAATGAAGGGGTTGGGGATTTAGCTCAGTGGTAGAGCGCTTGCCTAGCAAACGCAAGGCCCTGGGTTCAATCCCCAGCTCCAAAAAATAGAAAAAAAGAAAAGGAAATGAAGGAGGGGTGATAAAGAGAGGCCAAAGCTGAAGCTCGGTTGGTAGAGCGTTGCCTGGCGCCCACCAGGCCGTGCCGCCTACCCCGACTCTCATAAACACAGAACAGTAACTTGCGCAGAAAGAGTCTGCCACCGGTGAGGTAGAAATGGCACCTTTGAAGCTATGGAGAATGTTCTACATGGCCAGTATTGCTAACAACAACTACCAGGCATGAGGACTTGTGTTTGCAAACCTAGCGCTCAAGGAGGCGAGGATGGAGGATTGCAGCGATTGGAAACCAGCCTGAGCAGACTTTGTAGAGAATCCCAGGCCATCCAGGGCTATACTGTGAAGTACTGTCTCAAATGAACAAGGTGCTCCTGGGGGGCTCCATGCCCGAAACTCGGGAGCTAATTTGAGGTGTAGTCCAGACAGATGCTCTCTCTCATTCTCAGAATTAGGTAGGCCAACCGGCCCACTGTGCATTTAGGATGCAAATAAGTGAGGCCCACAAACAAAATACAAGTTCCTCTGATATTCAATGTGTCTTTATATTTCTAATAGAGACCACATCCGAAGAGAGACAAATTCTCTTCCCTTGATTGTTTTCTAAAGACTTAGCTAATACTAGAAGAAAGCCATGTTAATGAAATGAAATTCAGATTCACCACAGGGAAGTTTAGCTGCCCTTTCCCTGGGGTAACTGCTTAAGGGCCCTGCGCTGGTGTGAGGCACTTTCCAGCTCGGAGCTGGAAGGGGGAGCCTTCTGGGTCTGTGCTCTACTTTCTGAACTTTAACAAACAGAAACGCAGCTGTGACATCATCTTATGCTGGCAAATCACTCTGAGTCACTAGAAACAAAACCAAAAATGATAAATGCCAAGAGAAAGCAGGGTCGAGAGGCCCCAGGGGATTCAGGAACAACCCAGGATGTGGTCATGAGGTCAGGTCCCCAGATCATTCTAACTGTTCCTCAGGAAGTACTGCACAGGGGCTGGGGAAAGGTCTACATGGGTAGAGAACCACTATGAAAGCCTAAGTTTGACTCCCCAGAACCCACATAAAAGCAAGGCATCCTGGGGCCCAGCTGTAACCCATCTCCGGGGAGGTAGAGACAGGTGTTTGCTGTCAGCCAGAAATGGCAAGTTCCGGTTCGATGAGACCCTGACACACACCCCCCCAACAATAAGGTAGAGCATTGAAGAAGACACCAGAAGTCGATCTCAAGCTCCCACACGCACACGCGCAGATGAGCACATCCAAACACACAGCCACACATACAGCAGGCACACACACACACTGTACTGGCATGAAGAAAATTATGATCGTGGCATTTGCAAGAAAATGAATGGGACTGGAAATTACTATGGTAAACAAAGTAATCCAGGCAAATGCCACATGTTTTCATACAGAGCCTAGGTTTTAATTCTTATGTATTGTGTACATGCGTGTGGAGGGGGTGTGGGCATAGGCCATGAAACTAGAAAGGGTCATGAGAGGAAGAAAAGGCCTTAAGGAGGAAAGGAGGGGAAAGAGTGTAATGGGATATAAGTGACTTGGGAAGACACAGGGGAAGCTGGGGTGGGAGCACTAGCAGGAGGTGTGGGGAGCAGGGATGGGAGGGAAGAGCAACACGAATAAACTGTAAATGAAAATCTGCAATGGAGGCCCGGGCTTTGCATGCTGATAACAGAACAAATGAACGGGGAAACTGAGACCTGGTGATTGACACCAGGAGGCCAGGGCAGGAGAATCCAAAGCTCCAGGCCAATTGGAGTTATATAGCAAAAAGCACAGGCACATAAAATTGGCATATATACATATATATATATATACATATATATACACACATACATACACACACACACACACACACACACACACACACACATATATATATATATATATATATATATATATATATATATGCATGCCTATAATCTCAGCCCAGGGGAGGGGTGGAGGGGTGGAGGGGTGGAGGGGTGAAGGGGTGGAGGGGTGGAGGGGTGGAGGGGTGGAGGGGTGGAGGGGTGGAGGGGTGGAGGGGTGGAGGGGTGGAGGGGTGGAGGGGTGGAGGGGTGGAGGGGTGGAGGGGTGGAGGGGTGGAGGGGTGGAGGGGTGGAGGAAGGAGGATGGTTAAGGTCATCCTAGACTGCTCAGGAAGTTCACACCTCTGGAACTATATAATAATAATACCCTCTCTCAAAACTTCAAAACACGTATGCACACTCAAGTGTATGTGAACACACAGATACATAATCACTAGCCAGGCATAGGCGTATACCTGTCATCCCAGACAGAACCCAAGAGACGGAGTCAGAAGGATCACTAGTTCAAGGCTAGCGTCAGCTACATAAAAATTCTGATGATAGACAGGGCTCAAAAAAAAAAAAAAAAAAACAGTCTCTTTGCCATCATCCACTTTCATTCCCCAGAGAGTTTGCGCTTGTCTGCTATCCAGTAAACTATACTGGAAACTCTGCCTACGTTCTAGACTAAAAACGAACAAACCACAAACCTTTCGGGTCTAGGGATGTAGTCAACTCAAAGATGGCACCTGTCTTGCATGCTGAAAGCATCCAGCTCCCTCCCCAGTACCGCAAAGGTAATTAGCAATGAGTATGTGGATGAGGGAACACGGTGGGAATGAGTCTGGTCTGGCCCGGAAACCGAGGAGTCTCATACAAAGGTGGTCTCCGTGCAAAGATCTGTATTATCAGATATGGAGCGTGAACTGGTGAGACCTGAGACAGAAACACAGGTTGGAGACAAACTGTGAAGGCTTCAAATGCCAAGGCTAGGGGCCGGGCCTTCATTTTGAAAAGCGTGAGGCTTTGGAAAGGCCTGAGTGAAAGACCTGTGGGACCAGATTTTCGACATGATTTGTGGCCCGGGAAGTTACCTGGAGATAGAGAAGCCAGTTAAGAACCTATTATAACAGCTCAAGGTCGGACAGGCACGTTACAGTGAAGCGTCAGACTCAAACCCCGGAAGAGCTGCTGCGGAGCTCCATTGAACGGTGTTTGTGTGGCAGGCTTGAAGGCCCCGCTTGGTTCCCAGCTCTGGGAAATAAAACAGAAACTTTCAGGGGTAGAGAAAAGAAGATGGGGGTGGGGGGTGAGGGCAGGGAGCTGGAGGGGCAGTGGGAACCTCTAAGACTCGGCTTGGGTGGCTGCACACGGGGGTCTCATTTGCCGGTCTGGAAATGGGGAGAGAGTTGAGTGTGCGTTTCAGGGACAAGCGGGAGCAATGATGTGTTCCACCTGGCTACCTAGGAACTCTCCAGATGGCCTGTGTGGGAGCAGCTGCACATCCAGGTCAGGAGTTCAGGAGCAATGCTGGAGCTAGCTGAGGAGATGAGAGCTGATAAGGGACAGCTGAAATTATGGGGTCCAGGCGGTGAGCAGAGAGCCAGGTGTGGCCGCCGCACATACCAGTTAAGTCTCAGCTTTCAGGAAGTAGAGGCAGGAGATCAGGAATTCAGGATCAGCCTCAGCTACAGCGTGACTTCAGGGCCAACTTGGGCTACATGAGTCTCTCTCTCTCTCTCTCTCTCTCTCTCTCTCTCTCTCTCTCTCTCTCTCTCTCTCTCTCTCTCTCTCTCTGTGGTGTGTGTGTGTGTGTGTGTGTGTGTGTGTGTGTGTGTGTGTGTGTGTGTGGAATCAAAGAAACAAAGAAATGAAAAAGGATTTGCCCAAAGACTAACAAGAAGTAAAGTCGGGCGGGACCCTGAAGGATGGTCTCCAGGAGAGTTCAGTGATCAATAGGTGAGAGGTGAAGTCTGCACTTCCGCCTCCGATGACGTCACCCCTCCCCAGATGGAAACTCCGTGGAGAAGAACGCCTAGTCTACACCTCCCATCCAAGTCTCCCCCAGCAGATTTCTTTCTCTCATCCACAAAAACAAAGCACATAAACAACTGTTCCTGACGTGAAGCCAGCTCTGGTATGCCTGTCTCTAACCTGGGGAGGCTGAGACTACAGGATGGCTTCCACCCGTGAATTCAAGACCATCCAGGGCAACAGTAAGGTCCCACCTCAAAACATAATCTTAAAACATGCTGTGTGGTGGTGGCACACGCCTTTAATCCCAGCCCTCGGGAGGCAGAGGCAGGAGGATCTCTGTGCGTTTGAGTTCCTAGAGAGCTAGGACTACACAGAGACAACCTGTCTCAAAAAAAAAATAAATAAATAAATAAATAAATAAATAAATAAGTAAATAAGTAAATAAGTAAGTAAATAAAATAAAAAATTCGTTATTTCATTTTCTTTACTGCTACATAATATTCATATATAATTACCTCACATTTCCGTTGTTCATTCACTCATGATGGACATCTAGGCTGTTTATTTAACCAGTTTTAGGGGGTTACACACACATACACACACACTTTTTTCCCCTGCTGTTTAAAACTGTATCAAGCAACTATGGCGGTGTAAACCCTTGATTCCAGCACTTACTCAGGAGGCAGAGTCTGGTAGATCTCAGCGAATGAGTCTAGCTCAGCCTATGGGCGAATTCTAAGACAGCTAGAGCTATGAAGAGAGACCCCATCTGTGGTGATGATGATGATGATGTAAAATTTAAGCATTAACATTAAAGCCTCTATAACTTTTTTTTTTTTTTTTTTTTGGTTCTTTTTTCCGGAGCTGGGGACCGAACCCAGGGCCTTGTGCTTCCTAGGCAAGCGCTCTACCACTGAGCTAAATCCCCAACCCCTTTATAACTTTTTCTTTACTTTATGTGGGACTTGATTTCAGACTCAGGACCTCACACAGAGAAGGCAAGTGCTCAACCATTGTGCTACATGCCCAGTCCCAGGCCTCGGCTTTAAACATACGAAGGTTCCTGCAAGTTAGGGGTGTTGGCTGCCAGGACATTCTCCTCCGTGTGGACACGTGTCTAGGTAAGGGGTCAGCAGCAGTGTGACCAGCTCCTCCCTCATGCATGCTCTGGGCTCAGCCCTCCACCTCTCGCAATCCTCTCATTACGCAGTTGGGAAAATGAGGAGCAAGAATGTTTAGGTCACTTGCCAGAGGACAATGAGTTAACGAGACTGGGAAGGCCCCTGGCTCCAGGTGTGCCGTTGCTCACCTCCACTCTAACCTGGGGAGATTGCACAGACGCATTTCTTGAGGTCTGGCTAGAAAGGGGAAATTGGACAGACGGATTTCTTGAGGTCTGGATAGAAATGAAAGAAAAACTAAGTTGTGACGGTACACACTTTTAATTCCAGCCCTCAGGAAACAGAAGCCGAAAGATCAAGAATTCAGGACTAGCTTGGGCTACATGGCAATTTTGAGTCCAACCTGACCTACATGAAACTTCTCTCACCCTCTTCCCAACCCCAGCCTAAAAATATGGCATGAAATAACACTGAACCAAACTTTGAACCTTCTGCCTCCACAGACTGAGCCGCTGGCTCCCTCCTCCCCAGGACCTCCAAGTCCTGCTACTCTCCATGGGAGCCATGGCTCCTGTTTGTCTGCCTGGTCCAGCGTCTAGGACATGTGCCTCCAGCAACATGGTGTCTTGTTTTGAGCTGAGGTGTTATTCTCTTACTCCAACTGGTCCAGAGCTCATGGCACCCTGGCAGGACTAAAAGTTGTAGTGATCCTCCTGCCGTAGCCTTCCAAATGCTGAGACTAAAGGATATGCTATCTTGGCTGCTGACAAAGTAATGCTAAATGTGACTACATGGTTGGGCCTACTCTTTTAACCCTTTTTGTGGTCCCCTACCACACTCAGTGATGGTGGCATATCAATACCTTAACCAAGAGTGTTTGTTTAACATCTTAAGAGATGAATTTAAATAGGGATGTAGTTCATTTGGAAGGGTATTCACCTAGCATTTTAAAAACTCTCGGTTGGATCTCCACACCAGTCATGAGCTGTGCTGCTCTTGCAGAGAACCCAAGTTCTGTCACATCAGAGGACCTGCCCTCATGTATGTACACACACACACACACACACACACACACACACACACACACACACACACGAGAAGTGGGGTGGAGACAGGCTGGGGGGAGGGAGGGGGTAGAGATCAATCTTTTAGATGGACGTTGGGAGTGCAGAAGGCCTAGTCTGTCTGTCTGTTTAACTAGACCGAGAGTGCGGCTAAGTCTTCTACTGGGATGGATGGCGACTGTTTCATTCACCCATTTATGAAGCAGCAAGGAATCTTGAGCTCCTCAGTTTCTCCTGTTGAATGTTCACGATCTCAACATAAAGCATAAGTAAGGCCCTTGAGACACACGGGGCTGTAAATGCTTGCGAGAGTCTAGAACACTCAGAAGCCCCTTCTTTCCACAGTTGTCACAAACACAAGGGAGTATTTAGTCTGCCCAGGAGCAGCTTCCTGTGAACGTTCGCATGAGGCAGGGTCCTGTTCTTCACATGCACAGAATGGTTCTCACTGGCAGAGGAGACTTTGCTGAGCAGGCGTCTCTGTCTGGGTTCTCCGTTGTTCTCTTTACCTAATTATTTATTTACTTACTTGCTTATTTTAGTTAAAACTGACAGGGGAGAAACATGAGTTGGCTCCGTTTTCTTATGGGGCATGTATTCAACCCCTTCTGTATGGCAGGCCCTAGGCTGGGTACAGGAACAGATATGTAATAGAGACTACATTAAGAGGTGGCCTTTTACTTGGCACACTGAGGCCAAACCTCAGAGAAATAAAATAGGCAGATGTTCACAGCCACTTCCCTTAGCCCCTGGGACAAACCTTATCCATTTCTTGAAGTGTACCTGACTATACTCACCTCTGCTTGGTCTGGAGGGGCCTCCACCCAAGCTCTGGAGGCAGAACTTTATATTCCAAACCAATGAGTGTCAGTGGAATGGAAGCGAACCCAAGTGACTCCTACTTACTAATACTGGGCTAGCGCTGTAGCTGAGTGAAAGATTACTTAGCAGGCACGAGACTCCAGGACCTGTCTATCCCAGGCACCAAGAATTCAAGACACAAATAGAAAAGGACCCGATGGTACAGACCTGTAATCCCAGCTAACCTGAGGCTGACAGAGACCTGTCTTGACAATTAAGCGGATCAAAATAGAATGATTAAGGCTGTAAGTCAGCGATGGAGGGCATAGCTAACATGTGCAAGGCTCAGGGTCCAGTGTGCAATAAGAGAAGGAACAAAGGCCAGTGCTGTGGCATCTGTTGTGCTGTGCAGGTCTAATGTTCACTTGTAATAAGCTACGTGTTCTAGAGCCTCCCTGTATCCCCTGACCTCACACCCACAAGGGCACAAAGTGGGGACTGTGCCTTCTACCATTTTCCACACTCAGGTTTAGGCAGATCATGACTTGTCCTGTGCCACCAAAATAGTGGAGAGTTGTTCCAACGGAAGCCAGTTTGAGCCGCACATACGAGGTGCTCGTTTATATATTATTATTAATTTACGGTGCAGGGGATAGAACTCGGGCTCCTTGGGCTAGCCAAGAGTTCTTCCTCGCCTCCACAGGCAGGATTTCAAAGAAGCAGACACAACGTAGGAAAGAGAACTTTTAAAAAGGTCACTCTTTTATTTAAAGTAGTTTGTTTAAGAGAATTTTAAATTTTGGCAATAGAGCAAGTCACATGAGCTGTGTCAGCTGCCTTCTGCCCCCCAGGAAGAAATCCCTTCTCCACACCTCATTCCCCCAAGATTGGATTTAGATAAATTTACCAGCCAAACTGCCCTGAAGATTGCAGTCAGGTGGGGCTAGGGAAAGACTGGAATTCTCAGGGGTCACCTGAGTGTGCATTTTACATAGCCTCCCTCTGTTCTCCCTGGGGACATTTCTCTCCCTCTCCCCACCCGCCGTATCTATGGAAAGGTTCTTTAGAACCTGTTTGCTGACTCCCCAGCCCCCCCCCCAGTCCCCACCCCTCTCACCCCCACCCATTGCACCCTGGAGAGTCCCCGCTGGGCTGGTTCCCAGAATCTCTGTGCTGGAAGGCAAGAGCAGGGTGGGGTGACTTACCTCCCTGCAGGAAATCCCAGCAGTCCCTCACCTGGCCTTCTGCTCAATTCCATTCCCTTGCAATAAGGAAGCTTAAACAATTCTGACTTTGCGCCCTACCCTGGAATCCTGGCCTCCAGCTCCACTCTGCCCCACAGGCACCAAGGTACTCTCTGCATATTTTCACATCTGACTTTAAAGACACCCCAAATAAAGTGGAAGCCGACAAAAAGGCCAGTGTTTTCAAAAGAGAAGCGTTTAAAAAAGACTTTATTAGTAATACTTTATGCATGGTTCATTGTATATAACATCATCTGCTTGGTTGTATTTGGACCTGAGAAACATTCTTATTGATTGCCTAGCATCTCCGACCTAGGACATGCTTGCATGGTACACTTTTAGGCACTAACCAAAGTCAAACCACACTGGGCTTTGTTCTCGAAGAACAGGAAATCCTTCAGAAAGAGAGCCGTGCAAATGTCTCTTGAGGGGAAGGGCTGGAGCATTAACAGTGTTAGAATGCTTGGCTAACATATGTAAGACCCTATGTTCAGCTCCAAATATCAAGACAAATTATTGTCGTCCTCCTCCTCCTCCTCCTCCTCCTCCTCCTCCTCCTCCTCCTCCTCCTCCTCCTCCTCCTCCTCTTCTTCCTCCTCTTCCTCCTCTTCGAAGAGAGTTCACATGCTATAGTTCCTGGATGAGAGTGAGGAAAGCTGTGTCTGAGGGGCTTCTGATTCCCTCGAACCAGGAGGGCCTAGTTCTCCTCGGCTCAAAGCAAAGCCATCTCCTGAGACCTTTTTTCTTTCCTGTGCTTATTCCCTCACTGGTTCATTAAGCAGTGTTCTTACCCAGGTATGGTGGCATACAACTGTAATCCCAGCATTTGGGAGGCAGAGGAACTCAAATTACCTAGGGTTCAAGACCAGCATGGGCTACATAGCAAGATCCTATCTCAAAAGACAGACAGAAACGTCCTTGTTTGAGCTTGGCCATTGCATAGGCCTTGGGAAATGGCAGACAAGGTCTCCCTCTCTTGGGGCTTTTGTCTCTGATCAGGGGAGGCAAGTCAGAGAGAAAATCCTCATAAACGTGTCACTAAAATAATTTCACAGGAAGGCTGGAGAGATGGCCTCACAAGCTTGACACTGTGAGTTTGATCTCTGGAACCTGTATTAAGAGCTGGATGCAGTAGCCTGCACTTCTGATTCCAGGACTCAGATAGGCAAGATGGGGACTCGAGACAGGAATCATCCGGAATGCCTGGAGTACATGGTACAGCGAGAGAGACTGCCTCGAAACAAGGCAAAAACTGACCCTTGAAATTAATCTTCTGACCTCCACGCATAGGCAGTGAGTGCACACACACCCGGGACCCTGTATGTGCACAGGAGAGCATGGGTGTACACGCATGCATGTGCGTCCACGCACACACAAAGACACACAAATAAGAGTAAAAAATAATTTCAGGTGATAAGTGCTGGGAAGACATGTAAAGAGGCAGTAGCCAGGGAGTCTGGAGGTCCGGACTAAGAACTTACTCAGCAAAGGAAGTCTTTTTTTTTTTTAAGACGGAGTCTCACTGTGTAGCCCTGACTGGCCTGGAACTCACTATGTAGACCAGGCTGGCCTCAAATTCACAGAGTGCCACTTGCCTTTCCCATTCCCCTCCATCCCCAACCCCACCACAGTGCTGAGATCAAAGCCCTGTGGACTATGCCCAGATAAAGAGGGCTTTTCTAAGGAGGGGATGTGGGACAGAGGCCCATATGACACAAAGTATCCCTTACAGAGTTCTAGGAAGAGGATGTCAGGCTGGGGAGACTGAAGATGAGTACAGAAGATGTATGCTGAGGGACATGCTCGGGCCAGAGACCAGAGTGCTACCCGCTGGGAAAACCATGGATGAACTGAGAGGCCTCACAGCAGAGGCTCTGGGTGGGCAGCCCTGGAGAAAATGAGCAATGCCGAGACCTTCCATTAATTGTTTAATATAAAGCTCAGAGTCCAGCATCATGGACCTGCTTGGGCAGGGTCCAGAGGTACAATGCCAAGAGGATCAAGGAATGTGTCCAAGCCATCTGTGATGGCACACAACCATAATCCCAGCAGCACTTGGGAAGCTGAGGCAGGAGAATTATCAATCAAGGTGTCTTACAGAGTGACACTGTGTCTTAAAACCCAAACCAAAAAGATCTTAAATGTTGTGCTCGAGGATGGTGGCATTCGCACACCTGCCTTTGATTCTAGTGCTTGGCAGTCTGAGGCGGGTGGATCTCATGAGTGCAAGGCCAGCCTGGTCTGCCTCATGAGCTCCAGAGCAGCCAGAGCACAAGAGTGGGCTCCTGCTTCTAAACGAGCAAACCAAGTGCTATGCTTAAATGTGGAAGAAAAGAATGGGTTCTGCCCTCACCCCTTTATATGTCCTCTTTCCCTAAAAGGGCCTTTTCAATTCCTCAAAACTGTCTTTGAAAGTAACGAAAGCAGCGAAGACAAAAGCTTTAAGTCTATTCATACATTTTTCCAACCAGGTTCCCCAGAGGCAGAGCAGCTCTGAGGACCAGGACCTTCCCACCTGGGGTGGAGCCTGTGCTTTGTGGGCAGTTTTATTTTGTCTTAAATACTCTCAATCTAGTGCTTAGCCGACTATAACCCCTTCTTTGTCCCCTTTTCCTGTTGGAGGTGTTATTTGTGCTTAGAACCTATTGCCTTTGAAATTCAGATAGATTCCAAAACAAATAATCAGCATTCGCGGGGCTCCCAGGAACTAGGGCTCCGGGCTCTCCCGGAAAGGGAAGTGATTTTGACCCTTGTGGGCCAGGCTCCCTGACCTCATTGTGCAGAGTCCCCCGGGGGTGGGGGTGGGAAGCTCTGTTGAAAGTGTGAATTGGGACCCAGATGTGTTAAGCAAGCCAGGTGAGTTTTTTTTTTTTTTTTCAAGTCTATCTCACAGTGGCTTCTGGCTGTCCATATTTGGAATGGCAAGATGCTAGCTAGAACTTCCACACCTAAGAGGACAGTTTTTCCAACCAGGCAAAACCTACAGAAGGTCTTAACTCCTCTCTTTGCCCTTCCTCTTCTCGTGCACTCTTTGTCCCTGTCCCTTCTCTCTACCTCCCTCTTCCCTCCATGTGCTCATGGCCCGCCTCTCCTCTCTTCTTCTCTCATTAAGCCTCACCATGTGGAAAAAAAAAACCTACAGAAGTTGTAGCTGGCAGACCTCTGGGCTCCGCATGGGGCGGCCTGGACTAAGGATTAAATAATTGGTCAGCTCCCTGATGGCCCTGAGCTGTGAGATCACTGCTCACAGACCTATATGTGGGTCTTGGTTGCCACACGGTTGGGGAATGGTTCTAACTTTTTAGACCATTAGATTCAGCATGCACTCCTCCGCTACCCCTCAGGGCAACGGGCTGCATTAAAGATTGGGTGGTTTCTAGCTCTTCAGAGCCCTGTAGGAACAGATACTGTTTAGCCTGCCCCCTCCCCACAGCACCAGGAAGAACAGAGGGAAAAGTTACTCAGGTGCCTGCAACACCCCCTCCAGCTCTTTTCCCTAGCCCCTAGGAGAGGCAGCTGGCTAGCAGGGCTGCCTTCACATCGCCTCTGAGATGGCTTTTTTTTTTTTTTTTTTTTTGTTCCTTGGCTTGCTTGTTGCTGTTGTTTGATGTCAATGAACCCCGAGTTGGCCTTGATCTCCCCGTGTATTTAGAATAGCACAAACTACCCCATGTTGCCGGTCTTTACCTCCCAAGTATGTATATCCAACCAGATGTCATAAGGCCGGGGACAGCTTGGGACTGAAGCCAGGCTACAGTTGCACACAGGCCTGGCAGTACTTACCGTGACGACAGAGCTGTATCTTGAGCCCTCATTTATTTATTTGGGGTCTGTGTTTTGTTTTGTTTCTGAAAAGGTCTCACTTGTCCCAGAACGCACTATTCTTTGACCTCGTGATCCTCCGGCTTCAACCTCTTAAGTGCTGGGATTACGACCACGTGCCATCAAGCCCAGCCAGAGGTCATTTCTTCCACGATGTATGAAACACACAGTTAGGACTTTACCACCAAGGGAGTAGCAAGGTCAGGGTCCAGCATGCAAAAGTAGAGTGTGATATATTAAGATTCATGTGCCACAGAGTGCATGTGGAGGTCAGAGGTCAACTTGCAGGAGTTGATCACCACGTGTGTCCTTGGAATGGGAGTTGGGAGCCTTCTCGGTCTGAACCATCTCGCTGGCTCTACTGTTTTACGTATGTACTGTTTTATGCTCTTTTTGAGACAGAGTCATACAGTCCAGGCTAACCTTGATTGAACTCCAGATCCTCTTGCCTCTGTCTCCCGATGCAGGGATTACAGGCATACATCACCTCCCTGGGCTTGGAGATGGTGTGTAATAGAGTTGGGCACTGCATACCACGGCAAAGTCTGCTGGGCCAGGCTGGCAGCAGCTCCACGCATTCCACGTTTACCCATCCCTGACTCCAGGCAGCCTCTCCATTGTCCAGACTGACTCCCATCTGCTGAGCTCACACTATCCCTTTGCCTTGGCTTCCTAAGTCAACAGGCCAGTCGTGGTGTGTGTGTGTGTGTGTGTGTGTGTGTGTGTGTGTGTGTGTGTGTGTGTGTGTGACCCGCTTCATTCTGTTTTGTTTACAGTGCTGGGGATGGAGCCCAGGACTTCACATGTGGGGGACAAATCCTCCGGCCCCGAGTCATGGCCCCATCTTGTACCTTTTTGCACACTCTACTGCTTTGGCTGGTTTGAACGTGAGATGATCCAGTCAGGTTCCTAAGTAGCTAGAGTACCTGGTGAGTAGCACCCAGCTCAGCTGTGACCCTGAACTGTGAGTGCACTGAGAGTCCTTGCTGAGTATGTCTCTGATGTTTATTCCAAGGGGAACCTGCCTAAGGACAGAGTTCTCAGAACCTCGGAGCCAATCCTTATGCAATGCACAGCCGTATATCGTAAGTTACAGAATTAATACCTTTGTTAAAAATCAGGCCCGATCTTAGAGTTATCAATGAACTCAAAACCCCCAGCATGCACTGCTGAAAAGATTCCAGAGAGTTGTCTAACCTTAGCATTAGGAGGAGACACGGTAAGTGGGGAATGCTGAGTCTGAGGCTAACCTGGGCTATATAGAGAGCAAGACCCTGTCTCAAAGGGGATTGGAGAAATGGCTCAGCAGTTAAGAACACTCATTGCCTTTGCAGAGGACCCAAGTTCAGTTCTCAGCATCCAGTTCCTCCTCTGACCTCCCTGGGCACTGCTCACAGGTAAACACTCATGCACATAAAATTTTTATAAAACTCTATCATATCATCAGTCTTGCTAGATTTTACCAAGCGTTAACATTTTTATCACTTTTTAACATCAAATGGAAATTATCTTTGTATAGATTAAGTTATATAGATTATTCATGCTCATGGTAGAAAAAGAGAAGGAAGAAAAAAGAAAGATACAAACTTAAGAACAAGGAGACTGGAGAGATGGCTCAGCCATTAAAGGCTAGACTCAAAATCAAAAATATAAACACAAGGAAAAATTTAGAACTGAGCATGGTTGGGCCTACCTATAATCCTAGCACTTGGAAGGTGGCAGCAGAAAGATAGGGTCCTTTAAGGTTCTTCCCATACACAGTGAGTCTGAGCCAACCTGGACCACCTTGCACTAAAATCAAAACATATTTAATATACTTTAAATACCCAAAGATAGCCATGATTAACATTTTAACATTTTGGCTATAATTTCTATATTTTAAGATCTATATGTATATATGCTCATGTCTTTATGTGGGCATTGAACGTGAGTGCAGTTGCCTGTGGATGCCAGGTGACATCCCTTGGTGCTGGAGTCACAGGCCGCCGTATGCTCCCAGAATGTGACTGGGGATGGATCTCAGCTGTACTTGCCTGCAGCACACAGCCCGGGGTTTCATGTCATCAGCATGAACCCATCACATGGCATCTATCTGTGATCCTAGTTCTCTGGAAGCAAAGACAAGAGTAGAAGCTCAAGGCCAGTGGTCAGTTCCCTACTGACTTTGACCAGGATGGGCTAAGTGAGAAGCCAGGAAGCTCGCAATGTGGACAGCCAGTGGCTGACCCATACATAAACAGGAAATGCATCTCCGAGAATGCCCTCTTCCTGACAATCAAGCTCTCTGTGGATGTCTCTGAAATCTGCTCTAATGATTTTGATTTGATTATTCAAGAAGTGCCATGACTTGTAATAACTTGTGATGTTGCTGAAGAAAATGGGCAGAAGGCACGGGCTTTTGGAGATCAGGATCTAGACCCTGCCTCACCCCAAATCCTCCATATCAGCTTCTCTGACACATATTCAGAGAGGCCAGGGACCCAGATCACAGATCAGGAAAGAGGTTCAGAGAGGTTAAATAATGTGTGTGTGTGTGTGTGTGTGTGTGTGTGTGTGTGCGCGCGCGCACGCGCATTGTACATGCACTAGCACGTGGCAAAACTCCTTGCAAACTCTGGTGGCAAACTGGGTATGTATCTCAGCTCAGCCACTTACAGGGTGCTTGACCTTGGCAATGACCTCCCCCCCCCCATATTCCTACTCCTTAAAATGAGGATAACAATCCCTGCTTCTCAAAGTCATTGAGATAATGAAACAATATTTAGTGTTTTGCTCAGTAGCAACACAGTAGAAGTCCTGGCTGCCATGATCTGTTAACAGAAAACATGAGACTTGGACCTTTTCTGGGTAGCTTGAAGGTGTGGGACCAACATGGATGTCTGAGATGCTTATGAAGAAAAGAGAAAGGTTGGAAGTGATGACAGAGAAGACTAGGGGGACAGATAGGTCTCTCTAGGAAGGGAAAATAGATAGATAGTTAAGGGTGGATGGAAGGGGTGCTGGAACAGAAGGTTCAAGAGAGGGAAGATGGGGATAAGGGAGAGAATTTAAGGAGAAACAAGTGACATGAAGGGCCATTTGAAGGGTAGAATGGAAACTTGATACGGCAGAAGCTTCCTAAAATATATGGATATAGGAAGGTGATCTAATTGAAATCACCAAGTAATAGAGGAGACACCAGCCATCTCCTGTAACCAAATGAAATTTCTGACTGTGTTACATCTAATTGAGTTGTTGGCCAAAGGGATCCTGTGGGAATCCCCAAACAACCCAGACTTTGCGGAGACTATAGGTTGCCCTCCACAAATTGACAGCAGGACCCCATTGCTGAAGACTACAGCTACACAACTCCCTGAACATGGAGAAGTGAGCTGGAGCCTACGTAAGAGTCTTCACCTCTGCGTTCTAGCATCTTCGGTACAAGAAGGTACTCTGAGAAATACAAACACCCCCAGCCACAAACTCTTGGATCAACAGTAGTGTTCTGCCTGTAAGGTATTCTAGTGCAATGGTGGCAGAAAGCTTGCGGGAGAAACCAAGCAACATCTGACTCGACTTAAGGACCCACCTCCCCAAGAAGGAACCCATACCCAACAGTGCTTGGGTGACCAAGAACCTGATGCTAGATAGTCCGGACACCATGGATAAAACCAAAGGCTTCTGTTCTAAAAAACAAACAAACAACAAGGTGGCCATAAAATGACTCCTCATAACATTCTGCTCTGCTCATAGGTCAACGCCCTGCTCAGCCATCATCAGAGAAGCTTCCCCCTGCAGCAGATGGGAACACATACAGAGACCACAGCCAGACATTATGCAGAGAATGAGAGGCCATGGAACACTCAGCCCGTAAACAGGATGTCTCCATCAAATCCCTCCCCTCAGGGCTCAGAGAACCCTGTAGTGTGTAAAAGCCAGAGGGGACGGAGGACACCAAGGACACCGGCCCTCTAATTCCACATGATCAGGAGCGCAGATGACTGGTTGCAGGACTCTGGGCTTCCACCACTCGGGTCTTAGAGATTGGATTTAGGTCATCGGGCTCGGTACCAAGAGCCTTCACCTGCTGAACCTTCTCACCAACTCTGGATTTTTATTTCAGACTAGTACATACAAAGAAAAATTAAGCACAGTGATAGAAAGTATACTTACAACTTCAGGGTAATAATTCATTGTGAAGTGAGAAAATGGGATTGACAAGATAACCCAAGGGGACATTTGTGGTTTCTAAATCCTTCCGTACTGTTAAATAAAGATCTGAGGAGAACACGGAAACTTGCCAGGATTGAGCAGAGCTCAGTATCTTACTACAGAATGCTGTATTTCTTCTTAAAACTTCTCAGTCACCCATGTAGAAGGAGATGGAGACAGAGATCAACACTGTGGGGTTGGCAGTGCCTTAAGCTCCCCTAGCTCTCTTTTGTGTGTCCTGTGTCTTCTTCACACCCCAGCTCCAGGACAGCAGGGCCTGACCAAGTCTGCTCTACGCCCAGTACACTGGGCCCAGCACCTCTCCTGTGACAACTGCAAGTCAGGGAACAGTTGTTGAATGAGTGACTCTGCATCTCCGTGGCCACACCTGCCTAATGGTGATCCTGCTGATGGAACTGAGGGGCCTTGGCATCGGGCCCTTGACATTCACGGTCTCCTATGAGAGACTCCACTGCCCCATAAGCCAAGAATTAGTCCCGCTTCTGTGGATAAGACAAAGTGGAAACATGGGAAGGATCAGTGCGGAGAATCACAGGACTGACAATGAGCAGGGCTGGAATTTAAGTTCGTTTCTACATATCTGTAAGCACTTGCACAGGAGGACTCTCTGACACAGACACAAAGAACAGGACATCATTCCCTTGCACCAATGCTGGTAGATGCAAGACCATAGCCTGTTGGCAGCTGGCCCTCTCCGTCTCCCCCCTCCCCTCCCCCTCTCCTATTTTTTTTTTTTTTTGAGACAGGGTCTCATTATGTAGTCTTAGGCAGCCTAGAACTAGCTGTGTAGACCAGGCTGGCCTCTGCGTCACAGAGATCTATCTGTCCCTAGTGCTGAGATTCAAGGTGTGAACCACACCGGGCTATTTATTTAATTTTTATGGTAGGTGGGCCTAGAACTCACTGCGTAGCTGAAGACCTTCCTGCCTCCACCTTCTAAGTGCTGAGATGGCAGGTGTGCACTACAGAATACACACAGGCAGGGTCTCTCTAACGTAGCTCAGGCTAGACTTTAACCCTAGGACCTCCTTCCTCAGCCTCCGGAGCGCTGGGATCCCAGATTCATGCTTGCCTAATGGAATACAAACATTACATATAGTTACTCTGTACTGCATAGGGGATCATAACCAACAAAACATTTGCTAATACTCAATATAGAAGCCATTTTCCCACTAACACTCTCTGTCTGTGTCTGGTTAAACTGGAGTAAGGAGTGATCACAGAACCAGCTGCCAGCATGACCTTCAGACAGTAATTATTCCTTGTAGGCACAGTGGTGTTTGCTTCCATAAAATGGGGCTATGAGGCTGGGGTGGTGGCTGGTGCACACCTTTGAGCCCATCACTCAGGAGACAGAGAGTTTGAGGCTAGCCTGCACTACAGAGCAAGTTCCAGGACAGCCAGGGCTACACAAAGAAACCGTCTCGGAAAAACAAACAAACAAACAAACCAAAAGTAAAATCGGGTATGAGGGGCTGGGGATTTAGCTCAGTGGTAGAGCGCTTACCTAGGAAGCGCAAGGCCCTGGGTTCGGTCCCCAGCTCCGAAAAAAAAAGAACCAAAAAAAAAAAAAAAAAATCGGGTATGAGGCATCCCTTATAAATCGATAAATGAAAGGTTATCACTAGGTCTGCTGGCTTACTCCTGTAATCCCATTATTTGAAAAGGCTGAATTGGCAGGATTGACCGCACAATCTGGGCTACATAGTAAGTCCAGGCTTACCTAGAATACATAGCAAAATAACATTTCAAAAATAAAATAAGATAAACTAACAAGACTAGAAAATTATTATTGCAGTAAACATAAAGGCTTCCTCTTTCACGTGGCCACGTGAGAAGACACATCAACAATTTTTTTTCTTGTTACAAAATGCTGGGAGAAGGGGATAAAAACTAAAGGCACTGAAGATTTCAATAAAACTTTCTCATTTTGTTTGAGTTTTGCTTAGAATGCAAGGAGTAAGGAACTCAGTGAGGTTTTCTTGGTGAATTAATTTTTTTTTTAAATAGGGTTTCTCTTTTAAGTCCTCGTTGTCTTGATCTGTAGACAAGGCTGGCTTCTCAAACTCAGAGTTTCTCCTGCCTCTGCCTCCCAAGTACTGGAATTAAAGGCTTGTGTTACCACACCCAGCCACATATTCAAGAGAGTTAACCCAGAAGACAGGGAGAGGATGCCTCCTTTTTCTCTCTTCTCCCACCCCTTAGCAGAACTGCTGTGTGAGCCTGCTCTCTTTCTGTTCATAAACCCACCTTATCTAGTGATGTGGAAACACAGGACAGGGAAATGGCGTCTAAAGGCGTCTAGGAATTCTGGGGACATTCTTGGCTGAGACACCCAATCACAGGATCAGCCCGGGGCCAGATTGTGAAAGAAGCTACGTGTCTCTGGGCGCCTCCATTCCTGAACCCCCCCCCTCCCACCTGCCCTTTCAACATCTGCTTCCCCCCGGGCATCGACAGTCATGAGATTCTCAAAGTCACCTCTCCCAGCACACTAAAGTCAGGCTCACAAAGTAAGAGACTTGCCAAAAGTGGGCTCAGCCCTACTTTGAAAGTCTTTATGGAGTAGTCAGAGAAAGACAGGGAATTACGGAGACGCCAGAGAGGGTGTCTCTAAAATTCCTTCAAAGAAGATCCAGAAGTCAGACATGGTTGGGTATGCCTGTTATCTCAGTACCTGGGACTCAGGAGAATCAGAAGTCCAGGTCAACCTCAGCCACACGGCCACTTTGAGGTCAGCCTGAGCTACGTGAGACCCTGTCAGAGAAATAAAGAGAGATGGTGAAAGAATGAAAGGGAAGGGGAAAGGAAAGAGTCAAGTCCAGGGGACATTTTCAGTGTCCCGACGTCTCTGCATGACACATCTTCTTCAAAATCAAGTACTCCAACTGGGTGCTTTGCAGGCAATAAACACAAATGTGTGGACGGAACGGAAGGACAGGCGGGGCGTGACACACCGAGAATAGACCCATGAAGAAGCAGACAGAGCTCCTCTCCTCTGAGACCCATTTCTGCCTACATGGTGGATGTGGGAGAGAGACGAGGTTGTCTAGGAAGACCAGTCAAGTCTTATACTACACTACATTCTAGTTTATATTATAAAATGCTCAATATTTTTTTAAATAAACAGGAAGTAGGTAATGAGCCAGGAGCTCATAGCAGCCATTGCAACTTGGGATGTCCACGGAGCAAAGATGTTGAAGGAGCCCTCCCGGTGCCACACGGGGAAAGGACTTAGGCAGCTGGACATCACAAGACAGGAACCCCAAGCTCTAGGAATGGTGGGTGGGTCTCTGCGACTCCTGTTACACTCCCACAATGTTCTATCCCTGCCTTCCCAGAAGCCCGTGGCACCTTCCCTTGACATTGGCTGTATTTTGTTGACTGGGCAGCACTGAGGATGTAACTACATACCTGCTGTATGCTAGGCAACTTCTCACTCTGCCACTAAGCCGTGTCCCCACCTCCATCCAAGAGCGTTGCTTTTAGACCTGGGAGTAACAGGTTGTAATAGGTTAGGTGCCTGGTCTCAAGCCATCAGCTAAGTTTAGAAGGCTGACTGTGAGACCAACATCATCTCCTTCAGAATAAGATTTTAAATTATAGTGACAGCTGATTTCTTTAAAGTTGAGTCCCCATGTGTAGACCTGGCTGACCTGGTACTCATTCTGTAGACCAAGATGGCCTCAAGTGTACACCGGGCCTTCTTCTGCCTTGGCTCCCTAAATGCAGAGCCTACAAGTGTACACCATAATGATCAGCCCAGCTCCCAACATCTTGCTCATCTGGAGTGAGACCAGGCACTATTTCCATGTAATGAAAGGGGGCATCTAGGATGTATTCAACAAATATTTGTCAGTCAAGAAAGGAATGGGTTGGCCACCAACTCAACAGTTCAGGTGTTTGCCTGGAAACTATTTTGGAGCAGGGCCCTCCCTGAGCTGCCTAGATCTCACCTCAGGTGTAGCCTTCTCAACCTGACCTCATCTGAACCAAGAAAAGGGATGCGTTTGCCATTTGGCTACTGCCTCAATGATTTGCAACAGCTAGAGGAGGATTCAGAGTAAGAAGGGAGTGATAGAACGGGCGTCTGGAGTACGGGCGGACAGAGGCCGTGGGGCAGCCAAGCTGTAACACTGCCTACCCTACCCTCTGCCTCCCGACGGTCTCTGGGTGTCCTTCCCAAATCCACGCCGAGTTAGCTCTGATGCCCAGTCTCCAGGCAGGACTGAGAGGGATGTGGTTTCCCTATTCTTTCTGAAAAGGCAGAAAAAAAAACCCAGGTCTCTAGGGTGAAAAATGCGGCTGTGTGCTGTTGTCTGGCCTGGAAGGAGAGGAAGGAAAGACGTCTGAGAATGACCAAACGGAGGGGCTAGCTGGCCCTAGGGAAGGCTCTCTCTTGAGAGGGCTCAGCCCACTACTCAGTAGGCGACCCCAAGATTTCTCCGGATTGAATTCACTGAATCTATGGGAGGAAATTGCTTTTTCTATAAAAGCTGGAGATGGCACTTTCCTTCCAAATCATCCACAGGAAGGAAATATTTAGCCTCTGAGAGAGTGAGTGAGTGAGTATGTGTGTGTAGGGGAGATAAATGGAGAGGGGGGAGGTGAGGGAAGGGAAGGAGAGTCTGAGGCAGAATAGAGATAGTTTAGCTTAGGTTGACCTCAAACTCTCATCGATCCTCCTGCCTCAGCCTCCCCAGTGCCAAGATTACAGGAACATGCTGCCATAGCTCACTTGCTCCCTCCCATGCTGAGAAACCCCAGGCTGCCTTTAAAGGGGCTGCAGTATAGAAGGGTGGGGGCAGGGGGACTACAGAAACTAGTAGAAAAGTCCTGATCCTTGTCCGCCTACCACTATGTCTCCAAATGGCAGAGAAGTCTGCAAAGTAGACTCATCACACTTGATCAAGAGCTGGATGTTTGAATAGGTACTGTTCTGTTTCTCCTCTGGGGGGCAGCTGTGTTGTATATACTACAAAGCAGCTTGGTCTGTTTTGTAAAGGAGTAGGAAGGCTAAGATAAAAGTTCTAGGGGCTGGGGATTTAGCTCAGTGGTAGAGCGCTTACCTAGGAAGCGCAAGGCCCTGGGTTCGGTCCCCAGCTCCGAAAAAAAGAAGCAAAAAAAAAAAAAAAAAAAAAAGTTCTGGAAGATTCCATTTCTATGGAGTCTCTGCACCCCCTTCCCCTGATAAGATCTCAGCTGAGGTGGAGGCAGCTAGGGAGTAGGAAGGACATCACCCCACCCCCGTCCTCCTAACAAAAGACCTCAGCTCTCATTTTGCCCCACGTAATTCGTAGATATCTGTTAAAAAAAAAAAAAAGCCACACCCTGTTAAAGGTTGTGCATGACCTCCTCCGATCCTCCACTCAGTGACACTTAGAGATTCCGCTGAGGGGTCAATCTGACGCACCCGGTTTACGGCTCAGCCCTATCGCTGACTTTCATCTCTGTGGGTCTATGGTATGTTATCTTGAAGGTTCGCAATCAGAGAGAGGGAGTCAGGGTAGGGTGGAGAAAGTGGAAAGAAGGCCAAGAATGAGGGGATGCTGTGGGGTGGGGGCAGGGGCATCCGCCAGGAACAAAGATGATCTTTTTCCTCCAAGGGTCCAGCGCTGCTTCTGTGGGGGCGACGACAGAAAGCCAGGTCCATAAAGGTATGTGTTTAACACTGCCCACTAGGCATCTCCATCTTTATTAACCCTGCCCTGCTCAGACAGCCTGGATGGTAAGACTCCAGAGGCTTTAATTGTGCCTCTGTACTTGTGGCCCATGAAGCAGTGCCTTTAAACTCACACACTCCCAGGCATGTGGGCCAGTGGGGTAAATGGTCCCCATGTGATCTAATGACCCTCCATACAGGTGACACAGCTACTCATGTGGATTTTAACCATAGCTCCCTTCTTCCAGAGTGAGACAACTGAGGAAGGTAATATATTTTGTAGCTCATGACCCTTCTTATTCTGCTGAGTACCAGGTCAAGAAGAGCCAAACCTTCTCTGGAGCTTCTAGAACAGGCAGTTTTTACCAATACAGAGCATAGTTTTGTTGAAAAGCAGCCTCCTCCATTCCCCAGAGGGAAGGCAGGCTGGCCGTGACTCAGCAGACACCTGGGGGTCAGGAGCAGCACCACAGTGTGGCTAGGTGTTTATTGGAGGTTACACAAGACCCTAACACCCACGGGGTTTCCATGAACACCTTAGGCTTGGGCCGAATCCCAATTATAAAAATATAACAATTAAAAATAGAAAAACAAATACAGCTATTACTACTCTGCTAAAAATACAAGCAGATCTTTTGGCGAGTTCTCTCTCTCTCTCTCTCTCTCTCTCTCTCTCTGTGTGTGTGTGTGTGTGTGTGTGTGTGTGTGTGTGTGTGTGTGTGTGTGCTCCTGTGATTACTTCACTTACAGTGTGGAGAACATCACTGCCCGATCAGGGGCAGGACCAGCAAACAACCCATGGACGGATAAGCGAAAAAATGGAATCCAGGTATTTGACCACTGAACTACATTCCTTGCCCTTACTGTAATTTTTAATCAAAGATTTGTTTTCTGAGTTAGTCTCTTGTGACCTGAAATCCTCCCAGCCTCTTCTTCATTGCCGACACAGGTGTGGTCCAACACATCTGTCTGTATTAAAAGAGTTTTGAAGGCATAATGATCCATGCCTTTAACCCAAGCACCTAGGCAGCTGAGGCAGAAGGATTTTAGGCTACCAGGGACTACACAGTGAGACCCTGTCTTTAAAACTACACACACACACACACACACACACACACACACACACACACACACACACACACACACACACCATGGAGCCTGGAGAGACAGCCCTCTGTGAGAGTGCTTACTGCCATTCTTCCAGGAGACCCAAAATTGGTTCCCAGCATCCACACTGGGAGACTCAAACAGCCTGTAATTCTACCTCAAGGAATTCCAACACCCTCTTCTGGCCCCCACACACCCATGGCACACAGACACATACACATAAATTAAAATCTAAAAATAGGGGCTGGAGAGATGGCTCAGCAGTTAAGAGCACTGTCTGCTCTTCCAGAGGTCCTGAGTTCAATTCCCAGCAACCGCATGGTGGCTCACAACCATCTGAAATGGGATCTGATGCTCTCTTCTGTGTGTCTGAAGACAGCTACAGTGTACTCATATAAATAAAATAAATCTTTAAAAAAAAATCTAAAAATAAATCATTAAAAAGACACAGTTCCTTTTTTAAAACACCTATTCTAACATGTCTCTTACAGAGTTAAGCGAGACCTAGTCATTTATTACATAGCGTGTATTTATCTAATAAACTCTTGTTGCCACAGTGTAGAAGCAAGAATTTATCTAATCCTTGAAGCAAGTATGTGAGGTACCTTCTTGCCACCCAACGTTATGGAAGAGGACTTAGAATACGGAGAGGTAAAGAAGATGGTTCTGCCAGTGAACCCATGGTTTAGAACCTGGCTCCCACTCCTGACCCAACTCATATTTTCTTCCCTTTGCTAAGAAATATGTTGACCCATGGTAAAAGTTTGGAGAACAATTGAGTGAATGAAGTTTCAAAAGACAATCAAAGTTAGACTTCAAAACACATAAATTTACTAATTTCTTCCCTCACCTGATTATTTTTGAAACGTCAATACGTCTTCCATAAATTCAGCGGAATAGATCATTGGTTAACGTGCTAACAGAGGTAAGAAAAAGATGCTGTGTATGGAAAGGGGACTGCAGGTTGTAAGACAGCCAGCATGGCTACACCGCCTCCCGTGACTTACCAGGAATACTGTAGCCTGGACCGTGAAGGACGGTGCTCTGGCAGACAGTGCCCCCTACTGAACGGCTGTCACAACTGCTACAGAACTGTGTCTAGGATGACATACAGAATGGAGATGAGCCAGCCAAACTACCCCAAATGCCTTAGACCCATGCTAAGTTCTCACCCATGCCCTCCAGTGATAATCCCTCAGGATGCCTTCTTGGAGAGCAGTGAGGAAGCTAGGAAAGACCTTAGCTACAACAGAGGACGGACGCGGCTGAACTGCACAGCTGTGCAGTGCTATGGTCCCACTTACTTCTGTACTAACCACCTCAGCTGCCGGGCCTGTGACACATGCCTCACACAGACACCCATTTCATCTTTGTCCATCCGGTAAGACTTTACTGACCCATTTCTCCATGCAGGCGTGCCCCTGGACAATGGAGGAAATGACCCGACCAAAGGCAGTCATCCAGACTCCTGCTTCTAGGAGGAGGAGGAGGAGGAAGAGGAAGAGGAGGAGGAAGAGGAGGAGGAGGAGGAGGAACACCTCCAGAAAATAAACAAGTACTTGAAGGATTTTAGACAGTGCTCAATGCTAGGCAAAAAGCCCAGGGGGAAATGGGACATCATTTGAAGCTGTCAGTGACCTGGGAAGAGAATCTATTTCCCCTCTGTAGACTCCAAGAGGAGTTGGGCCTGGAGTGGGTTGATGTCAACTGCAGTCGTGAGTGACTGTCCAGTGAGGGATGTGACTGGGTTGAATGAGTGGGGGCTGGGGATAAAACCCAACGCCTTGCACACACGAGGCAAGGTTCTCCCACCGAGCGGTATTCTGAAGCCACTAGCAAGGATTTAGTGTTCTTCCTTTCTGATCCAAAGCCCATCTCTGACCACTCTGACCTGAAACTGACCACAAGTCCAGCGTCCAGAGTGCAGGCGAGCAGTGCTGAGGTCCTAGCTGGCATTGTGCCCATCGTTGTCTCTTGAGGCAGTAATGGTGATGTGCCACTCGTGAGGATGAGGCGGGAGGATCTAGAATTCACGATCAGCCCAGGAAACATAGTAAAGCCCTGTCTCATACAAAGGAAAGACAAGTGGGTTGGAGAGAAAGCTCAGCAGTTAAGAGTTTGAGCTACTCTTGCAGAGAACCTGTTTGGTTTCCAGCACCATAATGTCTTGTAGCTACAGGTCCAGGGGATCCGATGCCTTTGGCCTCTGAAGACACTGTTGTGTACCCCCCCCACACACACACACAACTAGAAATAAGAAAAATGAATCCTCAACAGACAAAGGCTATTACAAAAATCACAACCAGTCAAAATGCATAACTGTGGAGCTTGGTCCCAACAAATATGGCTACAACACACTCGTGCATGCAAGGCTCAGCGGTCATTGCAGACGAACGGGCAGAAAGAGTCTAAGAGCCAGAGAACAGGGAGTTTTCTGAGACCGTAGGAGTGTCCTACAGTATCCTACAGTCTGTGATTACGGTAAGTAACTGTAACTTAAGGAGAGATGCTGTAGCATAAGTATTGTAATTCCTGTAGGTGTAAAAAAAAAAAAAAGAAATATTTGAAAATCATTTTAGAAAGAAAAATGCCTTTTGTTTTAAGAGTTGTTTTCAATATCCAAATGTTTATAGCAAGGCATAGGAGAGAAAGACAGAGCCAAAGGAGAATTTACGCGTTCTGATTCTGTTGTCCATGCTGTCTTGTTTGTTTGTCTGAGATGGGGTCTTATAGCCCAGGCTGGCCCAAAACTGGCTATGCAGCTGACTTCCACCTCCCAAGTTGCCAGGGCTGTGTGTCCAACCAGACACAGTTTGTTTAATATGAGGATCAAAGCTGGGGTTTCATACATACTAGGAGAGCATTCTACTGCCCAAGCTGCACCCTCAGCCAAGGCCCTGGATCCCTCAGGGTTCTTGCAGGGAGGAAAAACAAGCAAAGACCCAAGGCCCCAGGGCTTGGACTCACTTTGTGAGTTCAAGGGGAAAATATTTAAAAAATCTTTATACTTTATTATTTCTGTCTGTTTATTGGAGAACACAGTTGGTGCCGTGGCATGTGTGTGGTGGACAGAGGACAGCCAGCGGAAGTGGGCCCTCTCCCTCCACCTTCTGAGAGTCATGGGGCTAGAACTCAGGCCAGGCCAGGGAGCAAGCGCCCGCTCTCCCAGAGCCTGTCTTCCTCCCTTCCAGGTTTGTGCTTGCTGTCACGTAGATCTCATAATCGGCCGTTTCCAGGAAAATGGGAAGAGGATCTGGGAGAGCCAGGAGGTGGAGGGAAAGGCTGGCCTTCGTGTTTGGAAAGACATTGCCATCTCTGTCTGTCCAGGGCAAGGTACTCACATCTTCAGAGCCCTTCTAGATGGCGTTCCAACAGCCTGTGCCACCGAAAGCCACCCAGCGGCGGGAAAGAATAATCAAAGTTCCTTCACCCAGGTTGTGGGATGAAGCTGAGCATAGTGGCTGCAAACTCTTCGCTTCAGCTCCATCTCCAAGGACTTACAGTAGTTTTCAACAACCACGGATGACTGGACACATGCAGCTGGGAGGGACTCAGAAAAGTTGCTCAGTTTGTCACGTCCAGTTGCCAGCCAACTTTAAAAGTTGGCTCTTCCCAACAAAAAAGAATAGAAAAGAAAACCTGGGTATGGTGGTGCACACCTTTGCTCCCAGCACCCAGGAAGCAGAAGCAAGAGGAAGTCTGTAAGTTCAAGGCCAGCCTGGTCTACAAAGTGAGTCTAGGAAAGAGAGAGAGAGAGAGAGAGAGAGAGAGAGAGAGAGAGAGAGAGAGAGAGAGAGAGAGAGAGGAAGGAAGGAAGGAAGGAAGGAAGGAAGGGAAAGAAGAAAAGGAAAGAAGAAAAGACAAGAGAAAACAAACAAGCTGGGTCTTAAGACAGTTTAGCAGAAAGAACTCTTCTGGCAATATAGATGCTGCTGCTGCAGGAGTGGCTCCTGGACCCAGTGCACTGACTAGCAGCATCCTTGTGTCCTGCCAGCCGTCCATCTGCTGTCTCCATGGAGCACTTTCCTCCTAAAGACAGAGCAAGCAAAAAGAAACAGAACCCAAGGTCTTATTTAATGTGCTCTAACTGGATTTGAACACGACTACAAGAAATTTGAAGAAATCGCTTACCGGAAACCATATAATATCTAGAGCACTCTGGAGTGGGTTTTCAAAAGCCCGAGTAGAGCTGGTAAGGCAGCAGCTTGCTCCCTGTTAGGCTTCCCTGTACCGGGCAGGACTGTCTGGCTGTCATAGTGTTATCCTGGAGGAAACACATCCAGAAAACTTCAGTAAGACAAAACGGGGCTGTTGGATAAGATGCGTCCTGTGTAAGAGTTCTGTTCTGGGCTCCCCTTTTCCAGGCTGTAATGCTCACCCCCAAGCTGAGAGTGCTGCACCTTTTCGTTTTGCTTGAGACGGAGGTCTTGATTTGTAAGCCTACATTGGCTTCAAAGTCAGGTCAGTCCTCTTGCCTCAGCCTCCTGAGTTCTGAGATTACAGGTGTGCTCCACGGTCCCTGGGCTTTGTTTTCATGTTCTATGTGGGTTTGGGTCGAGTCTAACCAGCACCAGTCTGAAGATGGACCAGCACTGGATCCCCTAATGCCTGGTGCAGATGCGTGCTCTGCCACAGTCAGGGTGTGTTCCAGCAATGATGGCTTTTGCTTCATCCTCTGTCATTTTATCTTCCTGCTCCTCAGCTCACAAGTTAGTGGGGAGTGGGGCCAGGTAATCAGCATCAACAAAGGAACAGTTTGAGGAGCGCTTTGGAGGCATGTCAGGCTGGGAGGGCTGCAAGACTGTTTTGGAGTTTTAAATGGAACCATTTGAGGAAGAAAATCTTGCAGGCATGTCAAGTTTGGGGGTCCGGGGAGCAGGAAATGGCAGGGTAGGGTGTGGGGAGTGAGGGGGAGGGGCTAGGGCATGGGCTAGCTTCAGCACACCAGCCCAGCAATAGCGTGACCGGCTCCTTTATGAATTGGAGATTTTTCACAAGCCAGTCTGGTAGTGAAGCCCTGCAATCCACAGCTACTCAGTCAAGAGGACTGCAAGCCCCAGGCCAGCTCGGGAAATAGGCTAGAGATGTAGTTCAGTGGTACAGCATTCCTGCCAAATATAACTATCTGTGTAATTTTTAATTACTACATATGCATAAGATAAATTATTGAATTTCTCATTTGCAACCTTAGTATACACACATGCACACACACACACACACACACACACACACATGCACACACACATACACACGCCCCACTGCAGATTCTATACTAGTAACTGATGGCATAGGTAGAACACTTTCCTAGCAGGTGAGAGACCCTGGATTCTGTCCCCAGCATCACGAAAGGAGGAAGAACAATTAAGGGAGTATGACAAGATGTTGTTCCTTACTGTCACTAGAAATGTGATCATGACACAGGGGCGCTGGCATGCCTGCTCCCTCTTCTGCAATGACCACACACACCCATGTCCCCGTGAGCTAGGAAACTTCCCGCTATACACCCTTGTTTGCAAGATGGTTTTCAAATCACCTTTCAATCCCAGGAACATGTCTGCATATATATCCGAGTTGTCAGGCTGATTCGATATATTCAACATGGAAAAAGTAGACATGCAATAAAATAGGCGTTTAATCAGCTCTTAATTAGATATGCCAAAATACAATAGTGTGTGGGAACTGTCCATTGTTCAAATCCCCGGTGTGAAAAGCTGCAGATTACCAGCTAGCCCGAGCACACGTGGTGGTTTTGAATAATTCTCTCCTCATGGATGTCCCGAGCTCCCATCTGTCAGACATTACCATCTGAATTTCTATAGAAAAGACGTATTTTAAAACTCTGGTCTTCCCTTTTGCATTTTACTGTGCTTTAAAAAAAATATTTCCCTGAAAGGGTGTTAATTTCAGCTCAGACAATAGCTGTCCCTAGCATGTACTCATGGAGACACTTATGTGATTCCCCTGTCTGGTTCTCATAAATTATGAGGCGACACAAGCTGGATGAAGACAGAGCAGGGATGACCTTAGAGAGCCAAGGGAGAGTCAAGAGATTTTAATATCCATCATTTGGGGTGTGTGTGTGTGTGTGTGTGTGTGTGTGTGTGTGTGTGTGTGTGTGGTATGACGCACATGTAGAGGTCAGAGATCAACTTAAAGAAGCTGATTTAACCTTTTCACTACATGGGTCTTGGGGATTAAACTCAGGTCATCAGGCTGGACCCAAGTGTCCTTACCCACTGCCCCACCCTGCCAGCCCTGGAACAGTCTTTAAATGTAATAAAGAGTCAGGCGGGCAGCTTGCCTTTGATTTTGAGGCTATAAGACTGGGAATGTAGGAGAGAAAGGCAGTGAAAACCATTTTGATCATGAAGTTTTGTGGGAAATGGGTGGAGAATTACAAACAAATGGTTCTCGTAGGTCCTGCTAAAGGTCACGGTGATTTGCAGTACGGAGCCAACGCAGTCAAGGAGTGAGTATGTATGTATGTATGTATGTATGTATGTATGTATGTATGTATGTATGTATGTATGTATTTACCTCTCTGACCCATTCCTGGGTCACTTCAAACCCCTTTGCACTCAGGGACGATCCTTGTATCCCCACTGTATTCCCGCTAGGGTCATAGGTGTGCACCGTCACATCCAGTTTATCTGATGCTGCGACCAGACAAACCCAGGGCTTCGTATACAGAGACAGGGACTCTTCCAAAGGAGCCATATCCCCCACCGTAAAGAGGAGGCTCCTTAAACAGATCCGGGGAGAGGACTCCGCTCTTTCCTCAGTGTGCCTTAGTCTCACAAGTACCAGCATTTGTGTGAAAATTCAGAGGCGAGCCAAGATGAGAAAGGATTTGGATACTGAATTACAAAATGAAGACAAAGAGTGCAAATGAAAGCAGATGCAGTAAAACTAAATGAAGGGGGAATGAAAATATTTAAATACAATTCGAAAGGCTCAAAGGTTTTTTTTTTTTAATTTTGATAGGCTTTCATATAGTTTAGACTGGCTTCAATCCTGCTTTGCAGCTGAGGCTGCATTTGAACTCTAGACCTTCCTTCTGAAAAGCTCTCAGGGAGAACTTTCCCTCGGGATGGAGACCCTCCAACTCCAAAGACCAGACCGAGACACCACAGGATGCAATCAGCAAGAGGATTTGGTTTATTGTCGGGATACACAGGCACAGGCACCTGCGGGCGCTTCAGTCACTCGGGGGACTGGCGCGCCCCACAGAACCAAGGATGGGCTTTTATAGGATTTTGGGGAGCAGAAGCAAGCATACAGAAGCAGATGCATGGTTACAGGGATATAATTGGTGGATTCTAATATGGCAAGGGTTTAGCCCGGGGGCAAGTTTCCTAGCTACCTTCCTGAAACATAAGGACTGACTCGGCCCCCCAAGGGTTCAGCCCGGGGGCAAGTTTCTTAGCTACCTTCGTGAAACATAAGGACTGACTCGGCCCCCCAAGAGTTTAGCCCGGGGGCAAGTTTCTTAGCTACCTTCCTGAAACATAAGGACTGACTCGGCCCCCCAAGAGTTTAGCCCGGGGGCAAGTTTCTTAGCTACCTTCTTGGAACATAACGGCTGACTCGGCCCCCCACCAGGGTGTGGGACCTCTCCCGGGGCTTTTCTTATTGTCAGGTGCTCAACGGCAGTCCTCCTGTTGCCAGGCCTTCAACCAAACACATCTTGTTTGGCAGCCGCTGTGTACTCAGTGTTCTAACCTTTCTCTGAACCAGTCATCTTAAGTACAGCCTTGCAAAATGGCGTTACTGCTGCTAAGCTGGGGTCTTTCATTCCCCCATTTTTTTTTTGTTAACTTTGAGTGAAATCTTTCACTCGACTTGGTCAAGAAATTTCTGTCTGGTGGGGGCTTATTCTCCCACTGACTCTAGGCCACAAAAGGGCTAGGAGGAGCCACGTAGGAGTTTTAACTTTAAGGGGTTTGGAGTGCGCTGAACTCTCCATGTCTGGGGTGTAGTGTTGTGATTAGTCAATTCCTCAGACCGGACTGCCTTGACGTGTGGTGCGTGGATCTAAGCCGAGACTCCGTCTATCTTTAGGGCGGTCGGGGTAGTCAGGAGGACGGTGTAGGGTCCTTTCCACCGTGGCTCAAGATTTTTGGTCTGGTGTCTGCGCACCCACACGGTGTCTCCAATCTGGAACGGGTGTGGCACCACCGGATGTTCAAGCTTGTCCTGGTAAGCAGCGGCCAAAGGTCTCCAGACGTCTCTCTGTACAATCTGTAGGGCCTGTAAATGGGCCCTCAGAGAAGGGCTGTCAGCAAAATCAGCAATGTTTGAATCAAAGAAATGGACAAATGGGGGTGGTGTTCCATACATTATTTCAAAAGGAGTTAGACCATGGGGGCCCGGGGTATTCCGGGCCCGATATAGAACTAGGGGAAGGAGGGCCACCCAATCCTTTGAGCCAGTTGTAAGCGTAAGTTTGGATAAAGTCTCCTTAATTGTTCTATTCATGCGTTCTACCTGACCTGAACTCTGGGGTCTATAGGCACAATGTAATTTTCAATCAATCCCCAGCAATTTGGCCACCAACTGACTTACTTGGGAGACGAAAGCGGGCCCGTTGTCCAACCTCAACGCTTGAGGCATGTCATACCTGGGAAAGATTTCCTCGAGGAGCTTCTTGGTGACCATTTTTGTAGTCTCGTGCTTCGTGGGGAAGGCTTTGACCCATCCTGAGAAGGTGTCTACAAACACTAGGAGATACTTGTATCCATATATACCTGGTTTAATTTCAGTAAAATCAATTTCCCAATGGATGTCGGGACGGTGTCCCCTAGGACGAACTCCTTGTCCAATCATGGTCCTTTCCGGGTTAACCTGAGCGCACGCTTTGTAACTCTCAGTCACCTTTTGTATCGCTTTGTCCCAATTCAAAAAAAAAACACAGATTTATCTCTTCTCGATCTAGTAAGGTTTTTATCTTTTTATGTAAAAAGGAGATCAATTCAAAAGTCCTTTGTAGACCCACTGTTTTAGTTGAGGGTGGTAGATGGCCCCCATTTTTTTAGGAGCTCTATGTCCTCATGGGCGTAAACCCAACTGGTTTGTCCCACTGGTGGGGGCGTGGGTTGGTCTGGGCTATTTAAGGGCAAGATTTGTTTGTTCATGGCCGCTTCTCGCGCCGTGGCATCGGCCAGCCGGTTTCTTCGTGCCTCTGGGTTGTGCCCTTTCTGGTGTCCTGGACAATGTATAATACTCAGTCTTTTGGGCAAGAATAGGGCTTCTAAGAGGGCCAGAATTTTAGCCTTATTTTTAATATCTTTATCTTCAGATGTGAGCAGCCCCCGCCTCCGGTAGATCTCCCCGTGGATGTGTGCCGTGGCAAAGGCATAACGGCTGTCTGTATATATATTTAGCCTATTACCTTTTGTCATCTTGAACGCCTGAGTCAAGGCGATGAGTTCAGCCCGTTGTGCGGAGGTACCAGCAGGCAGGGCTTTCGCCCAAATCACTTTGTCCTCCGTAGTGACCGCAGCTCCAGCCTTTCGCTCTCCCTCTGCCAAGAAGCTGTTGTCATCCGTGTACCATGTGTGGTCAGCATTCTGAAGAGGCTGGTCCAATAGGTCCGGCCTGGTTCCATGTACTTCTGCGAGGATTTGTAGGCAGTCATGCTGTTTTGCCTCCTCTGGTAGAGGAAGCAAGGTGGCAGGATTGAGGGCGACTACGGGCCCAAACTGAACCCGTTCTGCATCCAGTAACAAGGCTTGGTGTGAGAATTAGAGAGCCAGCGGTCTGGGGGCTGCTTTACCAAGGCCTCCACTGCGTGGGGTGCTAGGATGGTGAGTGGCTGTCCCAAAGTCAATTTTCTAGCGTCCTTGATCAGGACAGCAATAGCAGCCACCATCTTTAGGCACGGTGGCCAGCCGGAGGCCACAGGGTCCAATTTCTTAGACAGGTAGGCCACAGGGCGTTTTCAGAGTCCCAACCTTTGTGTTAGGACCCCTTTAGCATACCCCTGTTTCTCATCGATGAACAGTTACTGAGCAAATTGTAAGGGTTTGGAACAGTCGGATGAATATCTTCTATCCTCTTGTTGACCTTTCTCAAGTCTTGTACTGGCCTATAATCTCCAGTGCCGGGTTTCTTAACAGGCAGAAGAGGCGTATTTCAAGGTGACCGGCAGGGGATTAGGATGTCTTGATCTAGAAGCCTCGTAATGTGAGGCCTTATACCTTGATAAGCTTCATATGACAGGGGGTATTGTTTTATGGAGACTGGAGTTGTAATTAAGGGGGGCTGTTGGAGCGCCAACCCCATCCCACCAGTCTCTGCCCAAGCCAGTGTCCTGTCCCGGTTTATAGGGTTAGAACTTGAAGGGGAGTTCCGTGGGGGCCAGTTATTCGGGCCCCTCCTTCCTCAAAATGAATTTGTGCTTTTAGTTTGGTGAGCAGGTCATGGCCCAGCAGAGGGTACGGGCAGTCTGGAACATGTAAGAAGGAATGGGTCACCTTACCAGTAGCCAGCTGAACCCGGCGGTCCGTAGTCCATCGGTATTGTTTCTCACCAGTAGCTCTTTGTACCCAGGCCGTCCGGTCGCTGAGTTGTCCTGAAGCTCGGGTGAGGACTGAATGCTGGGCTCCTGTGTCTACCAGGAAAGTAACCGGCTGTCCCCCAACTTTAAGCGTTACCCTGGGCTCGGGGGGGGGCTCCTGGCCCTGACCTCCCTAATCTTTATCTAGAGCCAAGAGGGAGGTTCGTGGTCGAGGCTTTCGGGGTCCGCCAGGCTTCTTGGGGCACTCTCTGGCCCAGTGCCCTTTCTCTTTGTAATAGGCACATTGATCTTTATCCAGCTTCAGCCCCTTTCGACCTCCCCCCTATCTCCCTTCCTTTCTTGGCCCTGAACTACGGCGGCCAAGATTCGACTCAATTCTCTCTCTTATTAAAAATCTTTTCAGCTTCTTTAAGTAAATCCTGTAATGTATAGCCCTGCAAATTTTCTAACCTCTGTAACTTAGTCCTGATATCTGGAGCAGCCTGCCAGATGAAGGACATAGAGACACTCGTCATTTGTCCTGGGTCATCTGGGTCATAGGGAGTGTACATACGGTAGGCCTCCTTAAGTCTCTCTAGAAAGGCGGAGGGAGTTTCCCCTGCTTCCTGTAATACCTGTTTTACCTGAGCCAAATCAGTAGGGCGTCGTATAGCCCCTTGGAGACCCGCTAGAAGCAACTGGCAATAAAGGCGTAGGTGTCCCTTACCTTCAGCTGTATTAAAATCCCAGTTTGGTCCTCAGGCAGCTGGGTGGGATGCCCATCATCTCCCAGAACATGCTTTCTGACCTCTAGGAACACTCTTTGTTTTTTTTTTTTTTCTGAGGTTAAGAGAGCCTGTAAGAGCTGTTGGCAGTCATCCCAAGTAGGCTGGTGGGTAAGTAAAACAGATTCTATTAGGTCGGTGAGTGCCACCGGATCTTTGGAGAAAGAAGGGTTGTGTTGTTTCCAATTGTAAATGTCAGCTGCTGAAAACGGCCAGTATTGGGTCTGGCCACCGGTTCCCTGTCTAAGTGGGAAAGCCTGGGAGGTTGAATCTGGCATCACCTCGCGCTTATTGCGCAATCTCCCTGCGACAGGGGAGAAACCCTTATCAGACTGTGGCCCGGCAACTGATCTGGCCGGCGGCTCTGCCTCCTCCGTTTTAGCCGGGCCTGTCAGAGAGAAGATTTATGAGAGGGGAGTTTGGGTCTGCCAGGAGGACAGGTTTCTTAGTTCACAAAGGTAGAGAGAGAAAGACGTGGCCGGCGGACCGGGCGGGGCCGAGGGGACAGGCTGGGGGTTGAGGGGAGGCCAATTCGGGTCCACGAAGGGTTCCGCCCAGGGGGGGAGTTTTAAGGCGAGACTCTCTCAAGTGATAATATAAGGAACCTGGTCAGGATGTCCGTGGACGACCCGATCTTTAACCTGTAAAATAATGATCTTATTAAATGTGTCATTCACTGGCCATCCTGCTCCGAAAGTGGGCCTCTCGGATGTGTAGAGAGTCTGTCATTTTCCTTTTTTTTTAACCTCGACGGACTGGTTGTGTGCCCGGTCGTGGACGTCTTTCTAATGATCAAGAGTGAGACTTAGGGGCGTTGTTAGGGACTGTCCCATGTTAGTTCTAAGGAAGATTAGAACACAGAGAAAACAAACAACACCAACAGTCAAACAAACAACAGACAGGCGTGCTGCACGGCTTTGGTACCAAACTGAAAGCAAAAAGTCAGATGGAGGTGGTAAAGGTCCGGGGCCCTCTGAAAGCCAAAAATACAGACAGAGTGCCGTTAGTCCGGATCTTTCTCCTCTCCCAGATTGGGCCCCGAAAAGTCGGGCCCCAACACCCTTGGAACGTCTTCCAGGGCTGCGGGGCGAGAAGTCCGAGCTCGTCAGCTCCTTCTTCGTCCCACCCAAATTCCAAACAACCTGGCTGAGCGCTCACAGAACAGACCTGGCTGAGCGCTCACAGAACCTGGCTGAGCGCTCACAGAACAGACCTGGCTGAGCGCTCACAGAACAGACCTGGCTGAGCGCTCACAGAACAGACAGAATAAGGCAGAACGAGACAAAATCAGACAGACAGACAGACAGACGCCGGCCGGCTTACCTCCCAGTGGGTGGTCGGTGGTCCCTGGGTGGAGGATCTCCTTTCCCGGCCAACGCACCAAATGAAAAGCTCTCAGGGAGAACTTTCCCTCGGGATGGAGACCCTCCAACTCCAAAGACCAGACCGAGACACCACAGGATGCAATCAGCAAGAGGATTTGGTTTATTGTCGGGATACACAGGCACAGGCACCTGCGGGCGCTTCAGTCACTCGGGGGACTGGCGCGCCCCACAGAACCAAGGATGGGCTTTTATAGGATTTTGGGGAGCAGAAGCAAGCATACAGAAGCAGATGCATGGTTACAGGGATATAATTGGTGGATTCTAATATGGCAAGGGTTTAGCCCGGGGGCAAGTTTCCTAGCTACCTTCCTGAAACATAAGGACTGACTCGGCCCCCCAAGGGTTCAGCCCGGGGGCAAGTTTCTTAGCTACCTTCGTGAAACATAAGGACTGACTCGGCCCCCCAAGAGTTTAGCCCGGGGGCAAGTTTCTTAGCTACCTTCCTGAAACATAAGGACTGACTCGGCCCCCCAAGAGTTTAGCCCGGGGGCAAGTTTCTTAGCTACCTTCTTGGAACATAACGGCTGACTCGGCCCCCCACCAGGGTGTGGGACCTCTCCCGGGGCTTTTCTTATTGTCAGGTGCTCAACGGCAGTCCTCCTGTTGCCAGGCCTTCAACCAAACACATCTTGTTTGGCAGCCGCTGTGTACTCAGTGTTCTAACCTTTCTCTGAACCAGTCATCTTAAGTACAGCCTTGCAAAATGGCGTTACTGCTGCTAAGCTGGGGTCTTTCATTCCCCCATTTTTTTTTTGTTAACTTTGAGTGAAATCTTTCACTCGACTTGGTCAAGAAATTTCTGTCTGGTGGGGGCTTATTCTCCCACTGACTCTAGGCCACAAAAGGGCTAGGAGGAGCCACGTAGGAGTTTTAACTTTAAGGGGTTTGGAGTGCGCTGAACTCTCCATGTCTGGGGTGTAGTGTTGTGATTAGTCAATTCCTCAGACCGGACTGCCTTGACGTGTGGTGCGTGGATCTAAGCCGAGACTCCGTCTATCTTTAGGGCGGTCGGGGTAGTCAGGAGGACGGTGTAGGGTCCTTTCCACCGTGGCTCAAGATTTTTGGTCTGGTGTCTGCGCACCCACACGGTGTCTCCAATCTGGAACGGGTGTGGCACCACCGGATGTTCAAGCTTGTCCTGGTAAGCAGCGGCCAAAGGTCTCCAGACGTCTCTCTGTACAATCTGTAGGGCCTGTAAATGGGCCCTCAGAGAAGGGCTGTCAGCAAAATCAGCAATGTTTGAATCAAAGAAATGGACAAATGGGGGTGGTGTTCCATACATTATTTCAAAAGGAGTTAGACCATGGGGGCCCGGGGTATTCCGGGCCCGATATAGAACTAGGGGAAGGAGGGCCACCCAATCCTTTGAGCCAGTTGTAAGCGTAAGTTTGGATAAAGTCTCCTTAATTGTTCTATTCATGCGTTCTACCTGACCTGAACTCTGGGGTCTATAGGCACAATGTAATTTTCAATCAATCCCCAGCAATTTGGCCACCAACTGACTTACTTGGGAGACGAAAGCGGGCCCGTTGTCCAACCTCAACGCTTGAGGCATGTCATACCTGGGAAAGATTTCCTCGAGGAGCTTCTTGGTGACCATTTTTGTAGTCTCGTGCTTCGTGGGGAAGGCTTTGACCCATCCTGAGAAGGTGTCTACAAACACTAGGAGATACTTGTATCCATATATACCTGGTTTAATTTCAGTAAAATCAATTTCCCAATGGATGTCGGGACGGTGTCCCCTAGGACGAACTCCTTGTCCAATCATGGTCCTTTCCGGGTTAACCTGAGCGCACGCTTTGTAACTCTCAGTCACCTTTTGTATCGCTTTGTCCCAATTCAAAAAAAAAACACAGATTTATCTCTTCTCGATCTAGTAAGGTTTTTATCTTTTTATGTAAAAAGGAGATCAATTCAAAAGTCCTTTGTAGACCCACTGTTTTAGTTGAGGGTGGTAGATGGCCCCCATTTTTTTAGGAGCTCTATGTCCTCATGGGCGTAAACCCAACTGGTTTGTCCCACTGGTGGGGGCGTGGGTTGGTCTGGGCTATTTAAGGGCAAGATTTGTTTGTTCATGGCCGCTTCTCGCGCCGTGGCATCGGCCAGCCGGTTTCTTCGTGCCTCTGGGTTGTGCCCTTTCTGGTGTCCTGGACAATGTATAATACTCAGTCTTTTGGGCAAGAATAGGGCTTCTAAGAGGGCCAGAATTTTAGCCTTATTTTTAATATCTTTATCTTCAGATGTGAGCAGCCCCCGCCTCCGGTAGATCTCCCCGTGGATGTGTGCCGTGGCAAAGGCATAACGGCTGTCTGTATATATATTTAGCCTATTACCTTTTGTCATCTTGAACGCCTGAGTCAAGGCGATGAGTTCAGCCCGTTGTGCGGAGGTACCAGCAGGCAGGGCTTTCGCCCAAATCACTTTGTCCTCCGTAGTGACCGCAGCTCCAGCCTTTCGCTCTCCCTCTGCCAAGAAGCTGTTGTCATCCGTGTACCATGTGTGGTCAGCATTCTGAAGAGGCTGGTCCAATAGGTCCGGCCTGGTTCCATGTACTTCTGCGAGGATTTGTAGGCAGTCATGCTGTTTTGCCTCCTCTGGTAGAGGAAGCAAGGTGGCAGGATTGAGGGCGACTACGGGCCCAAACTGAACCCGTTCTGCATCCAGTAACAAGGCTTGGTGTGAGAATTAGAGAGCCAGCGGTCTGGGGGCTGCTTTACCAAGGCCTCCACTGCGTGGGGTGCTAGGATGGTGAGTGGCTGTCCCAAAGTCAATTTTCTAGCGTCCTTGATCAGGACAGCAATAGCAGCCACCATCTTTAGGCACGGTGGCCAGCCGGAGGCCACAGGGTCCAATTTCTTAGACAGGTAGGCCACAGGGCGTTTTCAGAGTCCCAACCTTTGTGTTAGGACCCCTTTAGCATACCCCTGTTTCTCATCGATGAACAGTTACTGAGCAAATTGTAAGGGTTTGGAACAGTCGGATGAATATCTTCTATCCTCTTGTTGACCTTTCTCAAGTCTTGTACTGGCCTATAATCTCCAGTGCCGGGTTTCTTAACAGGCAGAAGAGGCGTATTTCAAGGTGACCGGCAGGGGATTAGGATGTCTTGATCTAGAAGCCTCGTAATGTGAGGCCTTATACCTTGATAAGCTTCATATGACAGGGGGTATTGTTTTATGGAGACTGGAGTTGTAATTAAGGGGGGCTGTTGGAGCGCCAACCCCATCCCACCAGTCTCTGCCCAAGCCAGTGTCCTGTCCCGGTTTATAGGGTTAGAACTTGAAGGGGAGTTCCGTGGGGGCCAGTTATTCGGGCCCCTCCTTCCTCAAAATGAATTTGTGCTTTTAGTTTGGTGAGCAGGTCATGGCCCAGCAGAGGGTACGGGCAGTCTGGAACATGTAAGAAGGAATGGGTCACCTTACCAGTAGCCAGCTGAACCCGGCGGTCCGTAGTCCATCGGTATTGTTTCTCACCAGTAGCTCTTTGTACCCAGGCCGTCCGGTCGCTGAGTTGTCCTGAAGCTCGGGTGAGGACTGAATGCTGGGCTCCTGTGTCTACCAGGAAAGTAACCGGCTGTCCCCCAACTTTAAGCGTTACCCTGGGCTCGGGGGGGGGCTCCTGGCCCTGACCTCCCTAATCTTTATCTAGAGCCAAGAGGGAGGTTCGTGGTCGAGGCTTTCGGGGTCCGCCAGGCTTCTTGGGGCACTCTCTGGCCCAGTGCCCTTTCTCTTTGTAATAGGCACATTGATCTTTATCCAGCTTCAGCCCCTTTCGACCTCCCCCCTATCTCCCTTCCTTTCTTGGCCCTGAACTACGGCGGCCAAGATTCGACTCAATTCTCTCTCTTATTAAAAATCTTTTCAGCTTCTTTAAGTAAATCCTGTAATGTATAGCCCTGCAAATTTTCTAACCTCTGTAACTTAGTCCTGATATCTGGAGCAGCCTGCCAGATGAAGGACATAGAGACACTCGTCATTTGTCCTGGGTCATCTGGGTCATAGGGAGTGTACATACGGTAGGCCTCCTTAAGTCTCTCTAGAAAGGCGGAGGGAGTTTCCCCTGCTTCCTGTAATACCTGTTTTACCTGAGCCAAATCAGTAGGGCGTCGTATAGCCCCTTGGAGACCCGCTAGAAGCAACTGGCAATAAAGGCGTAGGTGTCCCTTACCTTCAGCTGTATTAAAATCCCAGTTTGGTCCTCAGGCAGCTGGGTGGGATGCCCATCATCTCCCAGAACATGCTTTCTGACCTCTAGGAACACTCTTTGTTTTTTTTTTTTTTCTGAGGTTAAGAGAGCCTGTAAGAGCTGTTGGCAGTCATCCCAAGTAGGCTGGTGGGTAAGTAAAACAGATTCTATTAGGTCGGTGAGTGCCACCGGATCTTTGGAGAAAGAAGGGTTGTGTTGTTTCCAATTGTAAATGTCAGCTGCTGAAAACGGCCAGTATTGGGTCTGGCCACCGGTTCCCTGTCTAAGTGGGAAAGCCTGGGAGGTTGAATCTGGCATCACCTCGCGCTTATTGCGCAATCTCCCTGCGACAGGGGAGAAACCCTTATCAGACTGTGGCCCGGCAACTGATCTGGCCGGCGGCTCTGCCTCCTCCGTTTTAGCCGGGCCTGTCAGAGAGAAGATTTATGAGAGGGGAGTTTGGGTCTGCCAGGAGGACAGGTTTCTTAGTTCACAAAGGTAGAGAGAGAAAGACGTGGCCGGCGGACCGGGCGGGGCCGAGGGGACAGGCTGGGGGTTGAGGGGAGGCCAATTCGGGTCCACGAAGGGTTCCGCCCAGGGGGGGAGTTTTAAGGCGAGACTCTCTCAAGTGATAATATAAGGAACCTGGTCAGGATGTCCGTGGACGACCCGATCTTTAACCTGTAAAATAATGATCTTATTAAATGTGTCATTCACTGGCCATCCTGCTCCGAAAGTGGGCCTCTCGGATGTGTAGAGAGTCTGTCATTTTCCTTTTTTTTTAACCTCGACGGACTGGTTGTGTGCCCGGTCGTGGACGTCTTTCTAATGATCAAGAGTGAGACTTAGGGGCGTTGTTAGGGACTGTCCCATGTTAGTTCTAAGGAAGATTAGAACACAGAGAAAACAAACAACACCAACAGTCAAACAAACAACAGACAGGCGTGCTGCACGGCTTTGGTACCAAACTGAAAGCAAAAAGTCAGATGGAGGTGGTAAAGGTCCGGGGCCCTCTGAAAGCCAAAAATACAGACAGAGTGCCGTTAGTCCGGATCTTTCTCCTCTCCCAGATTGGGCCCCGAAAAGTCGGGCCCCAACACCCTTGGAACGTCTTCCAGGGCTGCGGGGCGAGAAGTCCGAGCTCGTCAGCTCCTTCTTCGTCCCACCCAAATTCCAAACAACCTGGCTGAGCGCTCACAGAACAGACCTGGCTGAGCGCTCACAGAACCTGGCTGAGCGCTCACAGAACAGACCTGGCTGAGCGCTCACAGAACAGACCTGGCTGAGCGCTCACAGAACAGACAGAATAAGGCAGAACGAGACAAAATCAGACAGACAGACAGACAGACGCCGGCCGGCTTACCTCCCAGTGGGTGGTCGGTGGTCCCTGGGTGGAGGATCTCCTTTCCCGGCCAACGCACCAAATGAAAAGCTCTCAGGGAGAACTTTCCCTCGGGATGGAGACCCTCCAACTCCAAAGACCAGACCGAGACACCACAGGATGCAATCAGCAAGAGGATTTGGTTTATTGTCGGGATACACAGGCACAGGCACCTGCGGGCGCTTCAGTCACTCGGGGGACTGGCGCGCCCCACAGAACCAAGGATGGGCTTTTATAGGATTTTGGGGAGCAGAAGCAAGCATACAGAAGCAGATGCATGGTTACAGGGATATAATTGGTGGATTCTAATATGGCAAGGGTTTAGCCCGGGGGCAAGTTTCCTAGCTACCTTCCTGAAACATAAGGACTGACTCGGCCCCCCAAGGGTTCAGCCCGGGGGCAAGTTTCTTAGCTACCTTCGTGAAACATAACGGCTGACTCGGCCCCCCAAGAGTTTAGCCCGGGGGCAAGTTTCTTAGCTACCTTCTTGGAACATAACGGCTGACTCGGCCCCCCACCAGGGTGTGGGACCTCTCCCGGGGCTTTTCTTATTGTCAGGTGCTCAACGGCAGTCCTCCTGTTGCCAGGCCTTCAACCAAACACATCTTGTTTGGCAGCCGCTGTGTACTCAGTGTTCTAACCTTTCTCTGAACCAGTCATCTTAAGTACAGCCTTGCAAAATGGCGTTACTGCTGCTAAGCTGGGGTCTTTCACTTCCTCCAAATCCCAAGTGATTACAGGAGTACACCAGCCCGCCCAGCTTAGAAAAGGATACTTTTAAAGAAGGAAATAGGAAATGTCAAGTAGGCACAGGAGCATAGATGGTAAGAACCTATCAACCAAACAACTGTAGTTAAGAAAATGGCCGACCAGGCGTGCTGGGTCACAGCAATAGCCGTAAGCTTGGAATTAGAGGCAGGAGGTTCAAGGTCACTGTCAGTTACACAGGAAGCCCAAGGCCGGTCTGACAATTTGAAATGCTAACTCAGGATAGCAAAAATCAAATAAGGGAACAAAACAGAGATGGGACGGATTGGAAGGGAAGAAAAGGTAAAAATCGCATATTGAGATTGAAGGACAGTTCTCAAGGCCGGGGCAGATGGCTCAGCTGCGGCACAAGGGCAAGAACCGAAGTTCAACCCCCCAGAACCCATGTAAAAATGGTAAGCATGCTGATCTTATGGAACCAGTGCTGGGCACGTGGAGGTAGAATGGCCCTGCATGCCTAGCCGAACTGGTACACTCCAGCCAACGAAAGATCTCTCTCTCTCTCTCTCTCTCTCTCTCTCTCTCTCTCTCTCTCTCTCTCTCTCTCTCTCTCCCCTTCCCTCCCCCCCATTAGAAATAAAGAAATTAAAAAATAAAATAAAATAAACCCAGGGCTGGAAGCGTGGCAATCCAGGGGGAAAGCCAGTGTTTGCACATGCTGGCCTCTATACTTAGTTTCCAGCACACAGATCAATCAATCACGTACACGCCCTGCAAAGTGAAATTGCCTCCCAGTTTATCTTCCCAGTATGCCTGCTGCCTCCCCTACAGCAAGTGACAACATCTTAGGCCTGTTTGAGGCCTCTTCTGAACATCTGTATCAATGTTACTAACATTCTCTCTCACAGTGAAACCCTGATGGAAAGAAACAGGGACAAGTTCCAGAAGGAAACAGACATCTCTTTGGAGTCTCTCCAAAACACAACGACAGTGGATAGTGTTTTTGTTTGTGGTGGGGCCTGATGATGTGGCCCAGATTTGCCTTGAACTCACGATCCTCCTGCCTAAATCTCCTTAGTGATGGTATTTCTGCCTCAACCAAGACGTTTAACTTAAGACTCCATGCTTCCTGACTCTGAATCATGGGGCCAGCGACAGAACACAGAAGAGGCCTGTCTGTCAAACGTGGCGCCTGCTCCTGGTAAAGAGCCAGGCAACCTAGAAGGAGGCTTCTGAGACTTTGCCGGCAGGGGGCGCTGCGGTGCCACCAGTTTCCAGGTAATGTCTGGAAGGCAAACATCGCATAAGAATTTGCACCGCTTTAAATACTGGAGGGGGCTAGAGAGATGGCTGAAAGTGTAAAAATGTAAGTGGCACTCCATGGCTTCAGATGGCCATTCCAACTGCACAGCGGTTCCTTGAGGCGCGTAGAGTTGGGGACAGAGTGGCTGGATACCGTACTCTAGCGATATGATGTTTTTATTTGCAAGTTCACTGCAGTAAAGTAATTTTCTTTTTTAAAGAGAGAAAGAAAAGGCAGCTATAGCATGAGACCCTGTCTCAGAACAAAACCCTCGGAGAAGGTGACGTGTATCTATGTAGGTTTATAAGGAGGAGGAGGAGGAGGAGGAGGGGGAGGGGGAGGGAAAGGGGTGGGGGAGGGGGAGGGGGAGGGGGAGGAGGAGGAGGAGGAACACAACAGAGACATAGACTCGGATGTTGCTCACTAGTGTCTGTCCAACAGGCCCAAAGCTGTGGGTTTGATCCCCCAGCACCTTATAAATGGGGTGCGGTGAGCTCAAAACTTGAGAAGTGGAGATGGCATAGGAGGATCTGAAGTTCAAGGTCGCCTCTGACTACATAGCCAGGTCAAGGTCATCCAGGACTATATGAAACTCTATCTTTAAAAAAAAAAAAAAGGCATACGGGCTGGAGAGGTGGCTCAGCAGTTAGGAGCACTGACTGCTCTTCCAGAGGTCCTGAGTTCAATTCCCAGCAACCACATGGTGGCTCACAACCATCTGTAATGAGATCTGATGCCCTCTTCTGGTATGTCTGAGGACAGCTTCCGTGCACTCATATATAATAAATAAAGCTCTAAAAAATAAATATATATTGGAAGGAGTGGCGGGCTACCTGCAGGGGGCAGGACTGGTTAGACTCCACAAGGTTAAGACACAGTTAATAGCCTCATTTTTTAAGAAAAATGAAAACATGATACAGAAAAATCAATATAACCAGAAATCCTTATGTTAAGCAAGAATAAGTCAGACTCAGAAAGAATGGGTGTTTTCTCAGAGAACAGGGACTTGAAATTGTGTGTGTGTGCATATATGTAAATGCTTTCATCTCTGTTTGTTTGCAAGTCATGAAACTAGAAAGGGGAATGGGAGAGGAGAGGCTGAGGTCGTAAGGGAAAGAGCTTGAGAGATGGGAGGGAGGGTAACAGACACATGTAAGAAGAAAACAGAAGCTTGGGCTGGCTGGAGGAAGGAAGGAACCGAAGGAGGAGAGAGGGGAAAATAAAAGCAGACGATGGTGTGTACGAGGGACCACACCATGGTGAACCCGTTATTTTGTTTGTTTCCCTAACCACCAATAGTAGCTGTCTCCATCCGACACTGGCGGGCTTGGTGCTGGGTGCTTTAGACTGGTAGCCGCCTGCCTGAGACGTGGACCACACTCTCCTTCGGGCTCCCGTTCTCCTCCCAGGATGGCACAGCCTGGGAATTCAGAGATACCATTTGCATGTGCTGGTGACTATTACAGATGAAGCTGGCCCATAAGTGATACCCCAGCTCACCACAGAAGCCCTTCTAGAGCCTTCCAGAACATTTCTGGAAGCAATACAGAGAAAGAGTTTTCATTTCCAAATTGCATTTTGCAGTGATATTTAGTACTGCATCCCCCCCCCTTAATAAAAAAAAAATCGTATCTACTTAGAAGCATTCAGAGTGTCAATGAAACAGCCACATTTTGTTTGCAATTACAGAGTGGTATGCAGTTAACAGAACAATTGTCTTCATATAAGCTGCATCAGAGACAACTGGAGATTTAAAAAAAAAAAAAACAAAAACAAACAAAAATAAAACCCAAGGGGGGAAAAAACCCAAAAAACTAAATTGTCCCCATATATAACTAATTTGTGCTGTGCACCAACAAGAACCTGCTTTAAATTTCCATGCCAATTGACAACCCCCAGACTGTACCAGGCAAGGTTAGTGGCTATGAAAAATACCACCAGGACAGGGCTATCTAAAGACACATTCGGGAGTGTGTTAACTATACAAAAAAAGACACTGTACAGTTTAAAAACAAATCTTACACAGCCTTACATTTCAATTTTTTTCTTTAAAAGGAGTGGATTGTGTACAGGTGTGGGGAGGGGTTAAATGCTTTATAGACAAGAAAAAACTGCGCTAGAACCAACTTATTCATCACCATCTTCTTCCTCCTCTTCCTCCTCCTCATTGTCTTCCTCTTCCTTCTTTTTCTTGCTCTTCTCAGTCTTAACCACACCCTTTTCCGCTGCATCAGGTTTTTCTTTAGCTCTGTAGGCAGCAATATCCTTCTCATACTTCTCCTTCAGCTTGGCGGCCTTCTTCTCACAGGGCTGCTTGCTATCCATGGCAGTGTTCTTCCACATTTCTTCTAGTTTCTTAGCAACACCACCATTGGGTAAGCCAGGATGCTGGCCTTTGATTTTTGGGTGGTACTCAGAACAGAACAAGAAGAAGGCCGAAGGAGGCCTCTTGGGTACAGTGAGGTCCTTGAACTTTTTGGTCCTCCCTTTGGGGGGAATGCAGGCTTTCATTTCTCTTTCATGACGAGCCTTTGTCAGCCTTTGCCATATCTTCAAATTTCCCCTTTCCTTTAGCAGACATGGTCTTCCACCTCTCTGAGCACTTCTTAAAGAACTCTGAGAAGTTGACAGAAGCATCCAGGTGCTTCTTCTTGTGCTCCCTCTGGTAAGTTTGCACAAAGAATGCATGTGAGGACATTTTGCCTCTCGGCTTCTTAGGATCTCCTTTGCCCGTGTTTAGTTGATTTTCCTCCACGAGACACAGAGTCGCCCAGTGCCCATCCGGCTCTCGCTTGCCCAACACTGTCTCTAGGGAGCTCAATGCACTGCAATGGCTGTGAGAGCAGGAGCCAGACGCCTAGTGCTGTGCCTTTAAGGAAGCATCAAAGAAGACAGAGAGTGCCTGTGGGTCCTGGGAATCGGTTCCTGCAGTGGCAGCCTGCAGCCCCGAGTCCCTGTTTATCATGCCAGTTGCCCGCCAGAGGTAGCGCCCTGTCTTACACATACATTGCATTATTTACGTTATGTGTTTTGCTGAAAATGTCACACTTTAGGCTAACGTATCTGCCATGCATACTTCCTGCAAGTAATGAAGGATGCTCTTGAACACGGTGACTCATCCTTATGGTTCGACTCCTCCCCCTGGGGCCTCTCTCTCACTGTGAACCTCAGAACCAGAGATGTCCATGTGTATCAAAGGTCTGAGGATGGATTCTCTGCCTTCCCTTCGCCTAAGCTGAGAAATGTGTGCCCAGCACTCAGTTCCAGCTGCTGCTGCCAGCATCCCTGAAGCCAGAGACTGATGTGGGTGTAGATACCTGGACACAGAAGGTGATGGCCAGCTCCAAGGGATCTTGGGTACTTACGTGTGCCCGTGCACACGCGCGTGCGCACACACACACACACACACACACACCCTTAAAAGTAATCATATAAATCTTAGAAAAGAAACACTTAAAACATCACACACACCCTGCACATACGTAGCAAATGTGCAGCTCATTCTTCATGGGAGTCCCAAACAACTAGAGTGGGGGCTACCCTGAAAGCTATTGCTGGTACCTTTGTGGGATATGTTCTTCTACCTGGACTGCCCTGTCAGGCCTCAGTGGGAGAGGACGTGCCAAGCCTCACAGACTTGATGTACCAGGGTTGGGGGGGGGGTGATAACCAGGGAGGCCCCCACCTGCTCAGAGGAGAAGGGGATAGGGAGACAGGAAGAATTGTGGAAGGGGGTGACTGGGAGGGGGTCTGTGAGAGGGATATAAAGGGAATAAGTACAATAAATAATAATAACAATAATTTTAAGAATCACACACATATGCACATGCATGCCTGCACACACGAGGGCATGCACAAGCATGCACACACCTCACCAGGTACTGCTCTATCAGTAACAGAAACGTCCTTTGTAATGCATGTGCATGGGGCAGCTGACCTCAGTCTCCTGCGGATTCTCCCTCTTCCTCTCTCTTTACCTCCCCTCCATTCTGCTCCTCTTCACAGCGGGCTACTGCAGGGGCCTGTTGACTTGTGCTTTGATCCAGCCTTCAGTGGATTTAACCTGGACCCCTCTGCCACACTCAGATTCAGTCCAAAAGACTCTTAATTGAAAGACAGGGCATGAGAACATGGTGACCCTGGGCTGAGCGCCTTCTGGACCTGCTTTGCTTCCTTGACGCCCTTACCCAGCATTCCAATGGGTATAAGAGACTAGAAGTGGCCTGTGACGGTGAATCTTACTTGCCAACTGCATCAGGTAGCGTACGTATAGGTGCAGGAGTGGATTCCTTCAGCCCTCTCCAGCTACACTCATGCACCTACATACATGCATGCACACACAGAGAGAAAGTAAGAAAAGAAAGAAAGAAAAGGAAAGGAAAACAAACAAGAAACCAAACCTGGTGTGCTTGGCTAGAACTCTGTCACGGTGGAGGGTGGGAACAGCCACTTCTGCACAGCGAGATTCAGGGAGAGATTCTGAATCAAAGGAATACCGCAGAGAATGCGAAACAGGAAATGCTCCTGTGCTCACAGAGTGCGTGCGCCCACACCGCATTCCAAACAAACAAATTCAAATCGAAATTAAAACGCGGGCAGAGGGTGTACCTTAGTGCTAGCCTTAGTGAGGCCCTGGGTTCAATTCTCAGCGCTGCCAGAAGAAACCGGATCGCAGCGAGAACACAGCAGTGAAGGGCTGTCATGTGGAGCCTCGATTTTTCACAATGACAAGGAAGAACCATCGTGTGGTGGGCGTCATGAGGGGCACATTGGCAAGGCTGTCTCTGGCTTCAGGGACAAGAGTAGATTGGGAAGGAGTTGCCGGGTTTTAAGAAGATGGCTTCCTGGGGAAAGAAAAGAGTCTGTTAACAGCATTCAGCTTTCTGGCCCTCCCCTGGAATCAGCTTCATGCCCTCTGTTGCAGGGAGGACGCCTACTCCACAGCCAGAGACTGACAAGTATGGGGCAGCTACGTGGCACCAGCTCAACAGGCTTGTGGCTTCCACTTGAGGCCTCAACGCCTCCTGAGCAGCAGGGGGCGCTGCTTGCTCGCAGGTTTGTGCTGAATCACATGGGAGCCAAAGCTGGAGGGCCTGGGAGACTGGAAAAACATGCTCTGATCAAAGGCTCCGCAGGTTAAAATTGGCCTGGGTGTTGGAGAACCTGCCCTAAAAACAAAGAAACACACCCACCAACCTAGACAAAGACACACACAAAATCGATTTTGGAACTCAAGGCCACATTCTTGGAATGTATTAGAGTAAAAGCCAGCCCGCACAGCCCTGCCAATTTCTAGAAGGATAGATGATTGATACAGCCAGTATGAGCACTGGGTACAGCGGGACTTACGGACATGAACTAGGGGGCCAGGATGTAGGTCAGCTGGTAGAGAGCTTGAGAGCATGCGTGAGAACTTGGTTTGATTCCCCGGGACCTGTGCTGCAGTGGTGGCACACTTGGGAGGTAGAGGCAGGAGGGTCAGAAGTTCAACGTCCTGTTTGCTAAGCAGCAAGCCCAAGACTAGAGACATTCTGTCCTTCCCACAAGATGCAGTGGCAGGTCCTGAGTCCATCGAGAGAGGGCACAGGGTTAGTTGTTTCTCTAGTTTCAACTCCGTCATAGTTTTTTCTTGTCTTGTTTGTGTGGTTGATAGTGAAAGTGTAAAAATGTAAGTGGCACTCCATGGCTTCAGATGGCCATTCCAACTGCACAGCGGTTCCTTGAGGCGCGTAGAGTTGGGGACAGAGTGGCTGGATACCGTACTCTAGCGATATGATGTTTTTATTTGCAAGTTCACTGCAGTAAAGTAATTTTCTTTTTTAAAGAGAGAAAGAAAAGGCAGCTATAGCATGAGACCCTGTCTCAGAACAAAACCCTCGGAGAAGGTGACGTGTATCTATGTAGGTTTATAAGGAGGAGGAGGAGGAGGAGGAGGGGGAGGGGGAGGGAAAGGGGTGGGGGAGGGGGAGGGGGAGGGGGAGGAGGAGGAGGAGGAACACAACAGAGACATAGACTCGGATGTTGCTCACTAGTGTCTGTCCAACAGGCCCAAAGCTGTGGGTTTGATCCCCCAGCACCTTATAAATGGGGTGCGGTGAGCTCAAAACTTGAGAAGTGGAGATGGCATAGGAGGATCTGAAGTTCAAGGTCGCCTCTGACTACATAGCCAGGTCAAGGTCATCCAGGACTATATGAAACTCTATCTTTAAAAAAAAAAAAAAGGCATACGGGCTGGAGAGGTGGCTCAGCAGTTAGGAGCACTGACTGCTCTTCCAGAGGTCCTGAGTTCAATTCCCAGCAACCACATGGTGGCTCCCAACCATCTGTAATGGGATCTGATGCCCTCTTCTGGTGTGTCTGAGGACAGCGACAGTGTACTTATACATAAAATAAATAAATCTTAAAAAAAAATAAAAGGAAATGGAAAAAAAAGCATAAACTCAAGAAAAGTGGAAAGGTGGGGCTACTAAAGGCTTTTCTGACTGAAAGGCCTGTTATCAGTAAACTGAACCTCAGCCTACAGGGTAGGTGGGCAGAGGACCAGCAGTGTCCACATGAACCTAAATGTAGCGAGAAGGGTTGTGTACACATATGTTCTCTGTTTCTCTTCTCTCCCTGTGTGCAGTTGTATATGTTTGTGTGTGTGCATGTATATATCTGTGTGTGATGTGTATGTGTTTGTGTGTGTCTCTCTGTGTGTGCATGTGTGTGTATATTTATGTGTGTGCATATGTGTGTGTGCTTGTGTGTGTGTGCGTGTGTGTGTGTGTGTGTGTGTGTGTGTGTGTGTGTGTGTGTCTTTGTGTTCAGGGCAGGTTCTCACTCTGTCAGCCAGGCTGACTTTAGGCTGCTGAGCATTTGAACTTTCTGCCTCCACCTCTCTAGCACCAGGTTGGCAGATATGTGACACATTACTTACAGACACTAATGTGGCCACATAAACCAATTATAGACACTAATACTGTGTCCAATAGATTTTTAATCCCACAGGAACTCAACACCCCACACCAGACTCTCTGTGATCACCATCATTTTTCCCTTTGCTCTGAGACAGAATTTCATGTAGCCTAGGCTAACCTTCATGCATACCCAAGGCTAGTCTTGAACTCCTAGTTGTACTGCCTCACTTGCCGAATGCTGTGATCAAAAGCACTATCATCCTTTTACAGCAGGAAATGGAAAATCACAAAAATTCAGGTCCCTGACTAATGTGCAATAAGAATTCTCCTCTCCCTCCTCCTCATATCCCTCTTCCTCCTCTCCCTCCTCCTCCCTTCCCTCCTCTTCTCCCTCCTCCTCTGCCTCCCCTCCCTCCTCTTCTCCCTCCTCCTCCTCCTCTGCCTCCCCTCCCTCCTCTTCCCCCTCCTCTCCCTCCTTCTCTTCCTCCTCCTCCCCGCTCCTCCCCTGCACACAGGATTGAAGCTAGGTCTTTGGGCATGTTAGGCTAGTGCTCTGCCCACTGAGCTACACTACCCAGGAATGGAATTTCCGTGCCCTTACTGATGTTCATACTGTTTAGCCCTTCCTTCTGCCAATCTTCCCCTCTGCTTTCAGAGTCACAACACAGGTATGAACATGGCTACCTTGCCGTTACTCTGGTTAGCTAGCCATTGTTTGTTTATAAATGCAGTTAAAATTCTTCAAGTACAAGCATTCTGTGGCTCAGTGTTGCCAAGTCGAATCCAAGCCCGCCTTTATTCACCATGAGTGACTTCCCACTGGTCAACCAAAGGCCAAAGCTGGCCCCTGGCTCACATAGGTACTGGCACTTAGTGCTACTCAGGGACACACTGCTCAGTGTCACTGTTGAGGGACAAGCAAGGGGTTCAGCCGTTCAGTGACTCTGACAGGCCCTAGGCCATTGGTTCCCAATCTGTGGGTTGCAACCCCTTTGGGTTCAGATGAGCCTTTCACAGGGGTGATCTGAGACCATTGGAGAGCACAGATATTTACATCATGATTCATAGCAGTAGCAAAACTATGAGGTAGCAGTGGAAATAATCCTATGGTTGAGGTCACCACAACACAAGGAACTGTAGTAAAAGGTCACAGCATTAGGAAGGTTGAGAGCCATTGCTGCAGGCCATCATCCTGGAAAGGAAGATGGTTCACTCTAAAGCAGACCTACTGCCATGGTTACCTGTGATTCTCAGTGGAAGCGTGTAGAGTTGACCTTTGGCTGTGCATTTGAGGTGTTTCCAGAGAGGACTAGCTGCAAAGGAAGATCGACCCTCACAGTGGGTGGTATCTTCCAACTGGTGATTCAGACACTGGAGACCTGAGGTAAAGCTGTGTCACCCGCCTGCCTCTCATGGCCTCCCAGTGTCGTCGTCGTCGTCGTCTGCTGCTGCTGCTGCTGCTGCTGCTGCTGCTGCTGCTGCTGCTGCTGCTGCTGCTGGAGTGGCCTCCTCTATCAACCCCTGCTTCCTGGGCTTTAACATGGGCAGAACAACAGCTCCCTACAAATCGTCCCACCTTCAGCAACAGACTAAAGTGTGCAGCCAGCCATTGTTGGACTCCCTAGCCCATAGCAGGTAAGCCATTCTAGTAAATCCCCCTTTGTAGTAAAGTTAATGTCATTGCTTTGTTTCCCTAGAACACTCTTGCTAATTCACCTACCATCAAAGACTCCTGCCAAATGGCCTTCTACCCGGATCCTAGTATATCAGTTCTAAATATTCTGAGGTTTCCATTACGAAAAAAAATCACTCACACATATACACACATACACACATGCACACACACACTAGTACACACACAGGCACACACAAGCACACACACTAGCACACACACTAGCACACACACATGTACACACACACTGATACATACATGCACACACTAGTACACACACAGTAGTACACACATGCACACAGGCACACACTAGTACACACATGTACATATATACACATGGACACATACGTGCTCGAGAGTGCACACACACACACACACACACACACACACACACACACACACACCACCCCGCCCCTCTACTTTCTCAGTAACAATACCACACTCTGGCAGCTATGACTTATCATTACTAGATGATTGCTCACTTTTTTATCTATTAATATTTTTCCGATTAGGGTTCTGTGGGCTTTATTTACTAAGTATCCTTTTAAAATCTCGCTCTTGAGCTGGAGAGATGGCACAGTGATTAAGAGTTCTTGCTGCCCTTCCAGAGGTCCCAAGTTCTATCCCCAACACCCACAGATCAGCTCACAACTGCCTGTAATTCCAGTTCCAGGAGACCCTAGGACTCTGGCTTCTGGCCTTCTCATGTATACACATCCCCGCATAGAAACACTCACATGTATACTTAATTAGAAAAATAATAATGACAGTAAACTTTAAAAAGTCACTGTCTTGTAGAAATTTACCTGGAAAAATTAAGGGTGTATGTGAATTATTCTGTTAAAAAATTTATTTATGTTTATGTTATATGTACAAGTATTTGCATGGATGTAGGTATGTGTGCCATGTGTGTGCCTGGTGCCCACAGAGGTCAGAAATGGGTGTCAGGCATCGAATTGGAGTTACAGGTAAGGAGCTGGCAACTAAACCCTGATCCCCTGCACGAGCAGCCAGTGCTCATAACTGCTGAGCCATCTCTCCACGGGGTGGGGGGTGAGGAAGTTTTGTTTTTCAAGACAAAATGTTTTCGTGTATAGCCCTCCACATCCTGGCACTCACTCAGTAGACCAGGCTAGCCTAAAGCTCAGAAATCTGCCTGCCTCTGCCTCCATAGTGCTGGGATTAAAGGTCTGAGCCACCATACCTGGCCCCCAAACTATTCTTTTCTGATGTCGAACTTCAAGGTGTTGAGATGTGTTTCAGTCAGTTCCACGTATCAAAAATGTAGATGCGTGACTGATAAAATAATGCTTATTGAAAAGGGTAGCTCTAACTTTTTAAACTACATTTCTTTATTTGGGTAGCAGGGGGCATACATACCATGGTGCTTGTATGGAGATCAGAAAACAACATTTATTCTCTCCTTCCTCGCCGTGGGTCCTGGGGGTTGAACTCAGGTCACCAGGCTTGGCAGCCAGCATCCTTATTTACTGAGCTACCTCACTGGTTCCAGAACGTTCTTTCTGTTGCGAATGTACTTCTAGAAGTTTAAACTGTACTTGGCAACATCAGCAGCATGCTTTATTCTGTTGTTCAGAAGTGATCAGGTTAAAAATCTGAACATGGGGCTGGAGGGATGGCTCAGGAGTTAAGAGCATGGGCTGTTGGTCCAGAGGACCCGGGTTCAATCCCTAGCAAGCACTCAGTGAAACTGGACTCACTAATTCCAGCTAGTCTGAGCAGCCCGCTTGCTTCAGTCTCCTGAGTACTGGGGTTACAGGAAGCTGCTACAGCTTCCTAGCTTCTGTGTGTGCTTAGGATTCAGACAGGTTCTCACGCCTACCTGGCAAGCTCTTTACCTGGTAAGCTATTTTCCCACTCCCTTGACAGACAATTTTTATTTGATATATAAAAATTTTAGAGGCTTTTACTCATTGCTGCTGAGTTACCTTACGACACTTCTTCCTAGGTCAGAACTGCAAATGCTATCATTTGGTGTAGCAGTTACCAAGGTAACCATCTTAATTAGCAGTTCAGCATGCCAATCATGGAACTCATCCAAGAGTAAATGGCTTTTAAAAAAGGATTTATTTATTTTATGTATGTGAGTACACTGTCGCTGTCTTCAGACACACCAGAAGAGGGCATCACATCCCATTACAGATGGTTGTGAGCCACCATGTGGTGGCAGGAATTGAACTCAGGACCTCTGGAAGAGCAGTGCTCCTAACCACTGAGCCATCTCTTTTCCCCAAGGGTAATTTTTTCTTTTTCCTCTTTTTTTCTTTCTTCCTTCCCATCCCGTACCAGGGGCTCACTTTTAGCTCTTTAGGACCCTGCTTTACTGTCTGCATAGAAGTGCCTAAGGTCCACAGAAACCCATCTTCACCAATTTAATCTTAGTTTCTCTCTCTTCCTTCCTTCCTTCCTTCCTTCCTTCCTTCCTTCCAAGACAAGATTTCTCTGTGTATATCTGGCTGTCCTGGAACTTGCTCTGTAGATCAGGCTGGTCTTGAACTCACAGAGATCAGCCTGCCACTGTCTCCCAAGTGCTGGGGTTAAAGGAGTGCACCACCACAGATCTCATTACCAATGAGCCATCATGTGGTTGCTGGGATTTGAACTCAGGACCTCTGGAAGAGCAGTCGGTGCTCTTAACTGCCAGCCCTTAATACCTATTTTTAATGATGGTTTTTAAGCACTTTAACCTCCCTTTTAGCCCACCACCCACCAGAGGTAATGGAAAAGAAAGGATATGGGGAAGTGGGCCTGTTTAGAAAGGGTCTTTGGGACAACTCCCATCTGTGATGTCTGGAAATCGGCAGTTCAGTTCACAGGTCAGCAGTGGCAGCTTGCTTGCAAACACTTCATGGATGCTCCAGCAGTCCAGTTCAGTAGACTTGGGATAGCAAATCAGCAGCTTTGACATTATGTAGCAGACATAGCCAGGCCTCAGCCTCAACATGAGTCAGCACAAGGAACCCAGAGGAAGCCCAGGAGAAGTTCTCAGCTGTGCCTCTCTCAGGGAAGTGAAGACACAAGACCCACGAGCCAAGCTCAGCCCTGTCATTGTCCCTCAAGTCCTACTTAGACCCTCCAAACATCACGTGTCCTCCACGGTGTGCCTCAGCTGACTTCACTCTGCCAGCCAGCCAGAGTCTGTGGGAGCACAAGAAGCTGTCGCATGCCTCCAGAAGGTTTTTGGTGCATTTCTGTCTATGGCATCCCAACAAATGCAGCTCAACTACACAAGGTAAGGTGTACCGATACATGCCTTTGTCAGCAAAGAATCTTCCATCACGTGTCCTTTCACATGCTTGCTTTAGCAGAACATCCTCTCTCCTGTGTCTGCTTCAGCACAATGTTCCTTCACAAGTCTGCCTGAGTGTGTCTATTTCAGGAAAACACTCCTTCATGTTTGCCCTAGCAAAACATCATCCAACACAACTGACTCTCCAAAGAACCATTAGAGTTTCCACTTCACACACACACACACACACACACACACACACACACACACACAGAGAGAGAGAGAGAGAAAGAGAGAGAGAGAGAGAGAGAGAGAGAGAGAGAGAGAGAGAGAGAGAGAATCTGAGTGCAAGCTAGCTGAATATCTATGATCCCAATACTGGGGAGCCTGGGGCAAAGAATTGCTGAAAGTCTAGACTTTATAGTGAGTTACAGGTTAGCCTAGGCTACAGAAATATACAGGTTAGCCTAGGCTACAGAATTATACAGGTTAGCCTAGGCTACAGAATTATACAGGTTAGCCTAGGCTACAGAATTATACCTGGTTTTCAAAAGCAAACAAATGAAATAAATGTAAAAGCCATGGCTTTTAGTAGAGCTTTCACACACACTGGGTTGAAGAGTGCTATGGGTTGGCATTTCTTTCAACATAAACTCTCTGTAAAATAGACTCTGAGGGAGATAACTGCAGAAACCTGCTACATAAAATTGGTATTTATAACCTGACGAAAGCCAAACAAGCATTCATCAGACACAGTAAAACTGAGGATCTGGGGTGGGAGCCGCTGGGCTCTTTTTGTGATTAGGAGTCTGGCCATACTATGCTGCACTTGCTTTCCTTTCTCTGTAAATGAAAAAAATCTCATCATCCCATCCCTTTCCTTCCTCCTGTGAACCTCTTGAAAGAATCACCTGTTTCTTCAGTTGTTATTATCATTCACACACAAACACAGACACAGACACACACACACACACACACACAAACACATAAACAGAAAGATGGACACACAGAGAAAAACAGACACAGACACACACAGACAACACACACAAAGATATAGACAAACAGAAAGATGGACACACATGCACACAGACAGACAGACAGACATTCACAAAAAACATACAGAAGACAGACACACACACACACACAAAACAGATATAAATACACACAGAGACACACACAAAGACATAGACAGAAAGATGGACACACACATATAGACAGACAGACGGACACAGACAGACATGCACAGAAAAACATACATCCAGGGGCTGGGGATTTAGCTCAGTGGTAGAGCGCTTACCTAGGAAGCGCAAGGCCCTGGGTTCGGTCCCCAGCTCCGGAAAAAAAAAAGAACCAAAAAAAAAAAACCATACATCCAGACACACACAAAACAGATTGATACAAACAGACAGACAGACAGGCAGGCAATTACGCACGCATGCACTCACACACACACACACACACACACACCAGACACAGACACAGACACAGACACAGACACACACACACACACACACACACACACACACACACACACTCTGTAAAGGCTGATCTTTGGAATACAAGTCTGCATCAGGCAGGTAGAGAGCTGTAAAGAACAGTGAGAGCTTGAGTCTAGGAGGACACAGGCATTGTGGGCCTTCAGGGTGAGGAGTGATTGATGTCAGGCTTGCAAACTGATGTCTGCAGGAGAAACGGATCTTAGGTTCTTGGAACAAGCATGACCCACTGGCAAGACTCAGTCGTGGTTCACGGACGTCTGAAAACGGATTCAGTGTACAGAATCTGTAAGTGAAGCTGGCCAAAGTGGGGGCGGACCGTGCAGAGCAGCCTGCAAAGTCACTGTGCAAGCGACACCAACAGCAATGAGACCAGCCCGGGCCACATCCCTGGAGGCTCTTGGGTTTCTAGAAGCAACTACCTAGGCCTCAGAGGCACACTTCAACCACAATAGCACAGTAATCCCAGAGCGGTGAGCTCTGGGCACAGCTGGTACGATGTGGCCCCGTCGCGCGAGCTTGCATGTGATCTAGCTTCACTGAGAAGGCAAGCCACTTCAGTTGGGATATGGATACAGAGAAGACTGAGTGGCTGGCTATCTCTGTGTGCGCCACTGAAAGACAGTATAGGTGAGGGCCCTTAAAGGGGCAACTTCCCAAACACTTTCTCATCTTCTACACATTAATAGCCAGGCATGGTGGCTCACACCTGTGATCCCATCACTCGGGTGCTAAAGGCAGGGGATCAGGAGTTCAAGGCCACCGTTTGCTATATAGCAAGTTTGAGGTTAGACTGGGCTAGAACAACAACAAATATACCACCCCCTCCCCACAAACACATTTCAGCAAACTGAAGAGTCATATCCAGAAACTGCCATGTTGGAAACGGTATGATTGATCCAAGACGGATCAATTAGTGTGAGGACTGAGGGATTCAAGATTGAAGTGAGGTTAACCCATCCAGAGCATGTCAGGTACAGAGTTGGGAAGTTATATATGGTGGAACAATTTTTAAAACTCAAGGACACTTTCAGTAAAGCCTGGATCCTAAAGTGTGTTTGAATCTTTCTTTAGAGCATCTCTTCATATCAGACACAGAGTGCAGACTTGTAATCCCAGTACTCTGGAGACTGGGGCAAGAGGCTCAGGAGCCCAAGGCCAACTAGACAAAAATAGCAAATAAACAAAAAACCCCGCTTACCCTGGCGGTAATCATACTGTTTTCAGAGAAGAGATCCCGGACTGTAATGGTGGCTCAGGCTTGTAATCCCAGCTATTCCTGGGAACCGAGGCAGGAGGCTGGCAGGTTCGAGGCCTGCATGGTGAGTTAGTGAGACCCCGTCTGAAGCACACACAGAAGATGGTAGATTTATCTCTGCAAACTAAGTATTCAACATGTGAGAGGCCCTATGTCCGTTCCCAGTCTCTCTCTCTCTCTCTCTCTCTCCCTCTCTCTCTCTCTCTCTCTCTCTCTCTCTCTCTCTCTCTCTCTCACACACACACACACACACACACACACACACACACTCCACTGACACCACAAGAGCAAAGCAAAGCCCCTCAAGAGGGAAAACTATCTAGATCCCAGTCCTTGCCACCCATGTCCTACACATCAAGACCTTCCTAGAACTGAACCACTGTAGCCAGAGGCTGAGGGAACTCGCATCTCTTTCCTGCACCCTTCCTGTTTCACCAAACAGCCAAGCCAAACAGCCAGATCCAGGCTCACCGGCCACCAAACAGCAGACCTGCCAGTCTCTCTGTGCTTACTCAGACCTGAAACGACAGACGACTTACTTCTGATCTAAGAATCCTGTGAATCACTCACAAAAGATCTTCTGCTGCCAAATCTCTGCATAGCCGTGGGCTTCCTGAGCTTCCTGAGCTTCCTGAGTTTCCTGAGCTTCCTGAACTTCCTGAGCAGGCCAAACCAGGCCTTGGTCTGAGCAAGCCCTCTCGTGATGTGCTATCTTTTGTCTTGTGACCCAAGAGTGCCTCCTCCCTTGAAATCCACTGGCATCTATGGGATTCATAGGAAGGAATTTAAAAATTATAAAAACAGCTTAAGACCTTAGTAAGGAATGCTCTTCAGTAAGTGTGTTACCTACTCAGTGGGGATTGGGATGTGGGCAGGTTCAATCCTGAAATGGCTCAACCTTTGACCCTTTGGGAAGAATGTCTTTTAGGGTGCCTCCTCACCGAGCTATGGCCCCAGGCCCTAGAGGAAATTCTTTTGAGTCTTGTTAATTATGAGGGAACAGGTACATAAAGGAGCAGCTGGAGGTTGCTTTCCTTTCTTACCTTTTTTATTTTTAGATGGGGTCTTGTAACTTTTGAGTGGCCTGGAGCTCACTGTGTAGACCAGGCTGATCTGCCTGCTCTGTAGAAACCCTGGTGGGGTCTCTTATTATACAGTAAGGCCTCCGTAGTTCACACACCTCCAGACCCAGATCCTAGCCCCATAAAAGTGAAGCGTCAAAATGAATAAAGGTTTCAGGCTAGCCTAGTCTACATAGTGAACTCCAGGACAGCAGGGCTGTGTAGGGAGACCAGTCTCAAAACAAGACACACAAAAATGAATTAAAAAAACCAAAAACAAAGGTGCAAAGAAAGACATTAAACAGCCAACCCCGACTGGAGACTGAAAGATGATACATGGGGGGTGGGAGGTAGATGACACTAATAGTTCCCAGCATTATTATTTGTCTATGTGGCAACTCTTAGCAGTGGAGGCATCTGTTCTGAGGGACAGTTCAGACAGACACAGGTACCACCTTAGCATGCATGAGGACTGGGCCAAATACCCTCTGCTAAAATTAAGTACATAAGGCAAACGTATTAAAGTAAAACATTAAAAATGTATTACAAGTAAAACATTGAAAGACAACTTGTTTGTTTTTCAAGGCAGGGTTTCTCTGTGTAGCTCTGGCCTTCCTGAAACTCCTGCCTCTGCTTTCGAGTGCTGGGGTTAAAGGTGGTGTCATCACTTAATCTGTTTAAAATATACTAGCTTTGCTCTCAATTTTTAAAGAGTCTTGCTGTAAGGCGCATCTGGCTTCAAACTCAAGGTCCTTTCTGTTGCAACCTCTTGTGAGCTAGGATTACAAGCATAGGCATCTTGCCTGGGTCTTCTTTTGACCAAGAAAGCGATTTCTTAGAATTTAAACTCCAGTAAGACACTAAGTTGACCCAAGAATGTGTAAGGATGTCCAGAGCTCTGTGGTATTTGAAGACGGAAAACCAAATACTACCAAATCCTTCTGCAAATAGGTGACGAACAGCAGGCAAGTGTGTCTGCTCAGCTCTGAGCCCAGTTGCTTCTCACATTCTCAAGGACTTTGTTCTAGCCGCCGTCTCGCCTTCTCATTGGCCAGCGCTTCCTCTCTACCGGACAGTTCCATTGGTATGAAGTACAGTGGGTGTCGTCCTATTTAAAGGCGAACAAAGCGTTTTGCTGACTTAGCATGCCCCCAGCTGTTCTGTCTCTAAATTATCCATCTCTCCCAGGCGCAGCGCTCTCCTTCCTTGTCTGTTGAGCCACAATTCTAGTTTGTCCCTGAGCCGGACTGCTCTCCAGAACTTCCCTTGTCAAGACCATAATTGGCCCCCGCTTTGGCAAATTCAAAAGCCATGCTTAGTTCTCCTCCATTTTCGTTTCGTTTCCCTGTTAAAAGCTGACAGATAGTACCCTGTTGACAGATAGGCCAATGTGAGATGAGTTCTAGCTATTTCTGAAAAACAAACAAACAAACAAACAATGCGCCTTCATTCGTCATTTTACCACGCCCTTCCCTTCTGAGTGGTGAGGTCCACACAGGTCTGTCAGAGGCTCAGCTCCTCCATGTCTATGTTTTTTCCTCTCACGCTTGGCTTTCAATGATATTTACACTTGATGACTTCTGGATCTTTCTCTCCAAATCTGTTAAGCCTTTTATCACTCCAGGAGAGCCCAGCACCTACTTACCATTTCTACTTTGAGGCCTTGTAGGTCACATGCCCAACCAACCCCTACCCCACCCAATGAGCATTTCTTTTTTTTTTTTTTTGGTTCTTTTTTTCGGAGCTGGGGACCGAACCCAGGGCCTTGCGCTTCCTAGGTAAGTGCTCTACCACTGAGCTAAATCCCCAGCCCCCCCAATGAGCATTTCTTTTCTCCACAAACCCCCAGCTTACTCCAAATGATCTGATCTCATCATCGGTCGCCCAACACTCAGGATGGTTCCTTCCAGAAGCCTCTGACTGCTGTTAGCTTTCGGCTGTCGCTTCTTTCCTTCTGTTCCCCAATCCCACCCATTCGTCCGTCCATGAGTCCTATATCCAGCGAGCCTCCCGAGTCTCACTGTCCTTCCCTGGACTCTCGGAGCCCTAGCATCCAAGCTTCTTTCATGGACTCCCATCTGCACCCAGCTCCCCCGATACTCTGATATCTAGTTAGCAGCCTGAGTTATTTTATAAAATCATAAAGACGATGATTGCCCATTGCTACTCATAACCTCAGGTAAGATGCATGCGATTATGCATGCCTGGCATCTCAGGACTTGGGAGGTGGAGGCAGAGTTAGGAGTTCAAGACCAACCTAGTCTCAGTGAGGCCCTTCGTTTGTTTTCTAGTGCTGGGACAGACACCTTCACCATAAGCAACACGGGAAGAAAGGTTTATTTCACCTTACGATTCTCAGACCAAGGGAAGTCAGGAAAGGAACTCACGCAGTGACCTGGAGACAGAAACTAGAGCCGATACCATGAAGAAGTGCTACTTACTGGCTGGTCCCCCCAGTGGGGTACAGCTGCTTGCTTTCTTTCTCTCTTTCTTTCTTTCTTTCTTTCTTTCTTTCTTTCTTTCTTTTTTTTTCCTCTTCTTTTTTTCTCTTTTTTTTTTCAGAGCTGGGGATCGAACCCAGGGCCTTGTGTTTGCTAGGCAAGCGCTCTACCACTGAGCTAAATCCCCAACCCTACAGCTGCTTTCTTATACCATCCAGGACACATGCCCCAGGGTGGCACTACCTCCCGTAAGCTGGCCCCTCCCACTTTAACCATTAATCAAGAAAAATACCTCACAAACATGACTTTGGGGTAATCTTACAGAGGCATTCTCTCAGCTGAGATCCCCTTTTCCCAGATGTATCTAGGTTTTCATTAAGTTGACAAAACTAACCAGCACACTTTCAAAAAACCAAAAACATAAAAGCAGAACAAAGCGAAAGGAGACACGAGCCTATAATTCTAGCACTCCAGCTGCTGAGGCGTGAGAATAGACACAACACACACACACACACACACACACACACACAAGTATACACATGTACACACAAGTACAAAAAAAAAAAACAGCAAAAACAACTGCAGCAACCCAGACCAATCGGTTTAGATTTTCTGTTGCTTTTAGAATAAATGGCACCACTCTCCTGATGGCCCTTACTCTAGTTCTACAGGAAGTTGAACTGTCTGTGAGTCATCTGCAGAGTTTCTAGAGCTCTCGCTGGGTGGAGAATCAGATCAAACTTGCCCTATTAGGCATTCAACATTCTAAAGTATGTTCTGAGTGTATTTCTTCTTTGTGGTGCTGAGGATTGGACCCTGCAGGGCCTGTAACATGCCACGCCAATGCTGTTCCCATTACTTCTTATAGGAGAGCTAGATTAAAAGGATAATAGAACGTTCATGTCTACCTTTCACCTGGATTCTCCAACTCCCCATTTGCTTTATTTGCTCGCCCTTCCCCCACCTCTCTCTCTCTCTCTCTGTCTCTCTCTGTCTCTCTCTGTCTCTCTCTCTCTCTCTCTCTCTCTCTCACACACACACACACACACACACACACACATACGTGATGCAGTCGTTCATCATATGGTTAGTGTTCCCTGAATTTATTTACAGTGGGATTAGTTAATGGCTACTTTGTACACACACATCTTTCTTCTTCTCTTGTAGCAATTGTGTAGCAATGAACAGGAGGTCTTGGTGTTCACTTCTTTGTGACAGCAATCCGCACACTTTCCTGTGCACAGCCATACTCTCCAGGCTCTATCCTGGTGCTAAACCCACCTACTCCACAGACCTCCTTCAAATGGGCACTATCATCCCCACGATTTTGGTTTCAGAATACCTCCCATAGTCCTTACCTTGTATTAACTCGTTATTTTAAAGAGCACAGGTTGTTAACCACATAGTTGCCGTCTGATTTGAATTGGTCTGACGTCTTTTTGAGACCTAAGCTTGTTCTTTGTAAGGGATACTGAGGAGGTGAGGCTGCATTTTCTTTTTGTGTCACATCAGGGTGGCAGGTGCCACTGTGGACGTGGTCATTCATCACATGGTTAGTGTTTGCTGGTTTATTTAATAAATTAGTTAATGGGTATTTGTATTCACTGACTAATAAACAATGGGTGTTTGTGAGCAAGAGACTTTGGGGCTTACTACAAGGTAGAAACTACCCCGTTTGTTTACTTTATATTTGTTGCTGCCCTCCGAGTTTACCCAGAGGTTCATTCTGTGATGACTATTAATGAAGGTAACCGGCTCTCCACATGGTCTCAGACCTGCCACTGGAGTGCCTGTGAGGCTGACCTTGGCATGACCCCCTCATTCTTTGTGCTCATCTTATTTTTGCCTTGTCCCTGTCTAGAGGCAGCCACTCCTCCAGGGAGCATTTGATGAAGATATTTAGAGACCACGTTCAGGATGTGTGGGATGTTCCCTGTAACCTCATGTCAGATTATATGGAGACTGCTGGAGTGGAACCATAATGGGCATCTGCTTCACTGCTACCCGTCTTCATTTTGATCATCCAGATGGCTTCTGTTAGCCTGTCCTGCCCAGTTTCTAGCCTTCTCTACCCTGAACTATGCCTCAAAGCTAGTATTAGTGTGGAGCACAACAGTCAGTTCCCAAGTCGTTTATCTTTGTTTGTCTTGGCATAGGTCACAGCAGGAAGAGAACACAGGAGGACACATGGCTGCCTTCCTGCCCAGCTCTCATTACCCTGGCCGTGTCTCTTAGCTGGAAGTCTCTATTTTCTCAGGGCTACTAACTCTTCTTGGTTCCTCCTCTCCCTATTTTTGGTTTGTGTTCCCCTCTAAGACCTAGTTAGGTTTAAGTGCCAGCTGTCGGCAAACCTCTTAAACTTGCATCTAATAGACAGTAGCTAAACATTTCTCAAATGCCCGAGAGTGTGCTCTGTGTTTCCCATTGGCAGCCTTGAGCACCACCCTCCAGGTAAGCAGGACTCCACCCCATGCTTCCCAGGAGACATGGTGCACTATGCTCTGGAAAAAGCAGCTGTCTGGTGAAGTTAGAAACCCAGCATAAAAACTTCTTCCTCCAGGCAAGCCTTCGCAGGCTTTTTCCATGAAGTTGCCAGATTGGTCAGTAAATAGTTCTGTTTTGAGAGCTACAAAGTCTCTGTGGAAGCAACTGTACTCTGCCATGACAGTGCAAAGGCAATCAAAGGCAAGGCCTAAAGAATGGGCTCACTGGGATTCTCATGGAAGACGCTTAATGTCTCAGCGTTCTGAAGGCTGCAGGATGTTGTTACATAGCCTTCGGGTGATCTTCATGGTTCTCTGGTTTTAAAGCAAGCTATTCATGGTTTGTTTTGTTTAGAGATAGGCTTTCACATTGTACAGGCTGCCTTCAAACATGCTATGTAATCAAGGATGACATTAGTTTGTTTGAGACGAGCTCTCACTATATGCTCAGGTTGGCCTGAAACTTTCTATGCAACTCAAACTAGAGGTTCTCCTGCCTTGGTCTCCCAATGCTCCAGGTGTGGCCACCATGCTTGCTTGCTGAGAGGCTTAGAGCCTTGAGCTTTGCTGGTCATCCACTAACGTCCCTTAGTAGGCTAAGCTCTAGCAGGATGTACCAGTGTGGAACCATGAATGCTGGATGACGATGTGCAGCCCTAGGAAGAGTGTGCTGCTGCAGCGTCTCCTGAGTAGCTCCTAAGGCACCACAGAGCCTGTACGTCCTGTGGAAGGCTGCCCTGCCTGACAACATCTGCTCCGTTGTTCCCAGGCAGTTTGGGTTGAGCTTACATCTTACAACTCTGATCATATTGATAGACAACCAGAGCTTCCTGTTATTTTTTGGTCAAGGGGGTCCAAGAAACACTTAGCAACCATGTGATTTCAAAGGCACAGTTCAGAAGCAATGTTTGTCTCCTGAAATACCAGAAGTTATTCAGTTTTTATTATGTTTTTTTGAGAAAGAGTCTCACTATGTAGCCCAGGACAGCCTTGAACTCACAGATATCCACCTGCCTCTGCCTCTGGATTGCTGGGACTAGGGGGTTTGTGTCACTGATGACGCGCAGTTGCTGTAACTTCCTTAGAAGCAGGCGAAAGTGATTGCTTTGTACTGTCAGGAAAATTCATTTAAAATGTTCTATTATTGACATTATTTAACTTGTAACGTATTTGTATACATGTGTGTTGCCCGCAAGTGCTGGGGGAGATGGCTCAGAGGGTAGAGTGCTTGCTGCCCAAGTGAGAAGAGTAGATCTGGATGCCCAGTGTGCAGATAGACGTGAGTGGGTGTGGTATAGTGTGTGTCCGTAATTCCAGTGGCTGGCAGGTGGAGACAGGGAGTCTCCCCCAGCAATGAGCAAGAATAGCCTGCCAGCAATCTCTGGGTTCAACTGGGAGACCCTGCTCCAATGACTGAAGTAGAGAATGATGGAGCAAGACTTCTGAATGTCAACCTGCGTGAACACGTGCACAAACACACGGTACGTACACACGTATAAACAAAAAGGAAGAACATGTTGTGACTCCACCACTTGATGGAAGGAGAGAGCCAAATCCTGAAGACTGTCCTTTGAATGCCACACTCTTAGGTGGCACGCACGCGTGTTCGGCCTCAGATGTTCAGTGTTGATTGATTTCTGAGGCCCAGAAGCTTGAGACTGAGAGGCTTGAAAGGAAGCCTCTCCTGCTTGGTGTTCAGCCTCCAGGCATGGAAACTACCAGAGGAGAACACCTCAGGGAAGCCTTTGTTTTCTGCTGTTATAAGCAAAGTTTGTTTTCCTGTGGAAAACTTTGCCCAGAATGAATGAGATTTATATTTAAGCCAGGATCTCTCTCAGGCTTGCGCTCTCCCCTCCCCCCTTCCAGGCAATATCTTTCTACCTAACTTGAAATCCAGGCATTCAAGCCTCCCAAATGCCCAAATGTTTTGTTTTTGAAACAGGGTCTCAGAAGTTCAAGGATGATTTTGAACTCATGATATATGAAGGCCTACTATATGGTTTATCAAATAAACATGGAAAGTAAAAGGCGGTATTATTAATAATTTGGCCAGAAAGAACAGGCATAAATGGCCATGGAAGAAGCGGCAGAGGTCAGGGTGGGGTCTCAGTAACCGAGACACAGACCTAAGGAAGCTGCAGGATCTCCAGGAGGAAGCTCCGGCCGGAGGAAGGTCCAGAAGCCTAGAAGGACCTAAGGGAAAACAGTACCTGTGGCCCAGATGTGGGCCTAAGGAAGCTCTAATTCCTAGGGGAGAAGGGACCGCAGGACTGCAGCAGCGCAGGCAGTGGGGACTGGAGCCTGGCAGCAGCAGCTAGCGCCTGAGGGGCGTGTCTTGTGGCTACAGGGCTGAGGCCGAAGCTGAAGCTCTGGCGAGCTCTGCAGCACCGCTGCACAGCAAGCAGGGGTCAGAACTGGCTGCACCGGCATCTCGGCAACTGGTGACAAAGTAGCTAGCTGGCAGTCAGTATTCCTGCAGCTCGCAGGTTAAATAGGACAAGAAACAGCGCAAAGGTTTACAACGGGGTTTGAAAAAGTTCAGAGTGAGTCATACTGAGGGTTCTAAGAAGGCAGAAGAGAAAGCAGAGTGCACCATTAATATATGCGTTTTCCAGGTGGAGGGGAGAGCGTTTCCATCCCTAGTGGAGGTCAGTGAGCCAAAAGTTGAGAGACAGGGCATTTCCATGTCTCTAGAGAGGCCCAGAAGAGCGATCTCTGGGACAGAAAGTGTCATCACCTAGACTCCCACACAAATCGAGACTCCAAGGGGATCTGTGAAAGAATCTGAGACCTGTCAACAGGGTTTTCAGAGTTAAGAGCAGATACTGGATTCTAGCAGTACAGCCACCAGAAGCAAAAAAAGCTTGCCAACCATACAGAACTGAACGGAATGTGTTTAGAATGTGTTTATTGGGTGTAGAAATCCAGGGAGTTCAGAGGAAAACTCGCCAATTAGCCACTGTTATGAAGGCTGGCACCTGAAGGTTTGAATGGGCGAGAACTGGGCTAAGGGGAGAATCCTATAGGCTGAGATCTGAGTGATATCGATATGAAATGATTGGTATCTGCTCAGGACCCTTAAGACCAACTTCTTGGCACAAAGGAGATTCATTTGTCCCAGAGAGGACAGAGACAGGGACTAAAAGACAAAGAGAGGACAAGGGAGAAGGGGGAGGGAACAAGGAAGAGGGGGCAAGGATATTTGTCCCAGAGTGACTGCCTCAGGATAGACAGTTTATAAGGGAAAGGGGGAAAACCCATGTTAGGGTGAGGTGTGTAATTTTCATTGGGTATGCTAATTAGGTGGGCCAAAGGGGACTTTTGATAGCTGGACCTTGGTAGTCAGCTTTAGGACGAGGGAGTGGCTAAATAGGGGGATAGACCTTTGCTAGCTTCAGGGATGTAATCTAACGGTTTTTAGCATGGCAGAAGGAATCAGGGAGAAGGGCAAGGCCTGCCAGAGGCACTTCTTGGTCAGTCCCTCTTCAGTAAGGGTGAGGCGCTACTTGTACAGGAGCATGAATGACTCAGAGACAGCTTTGTCATCAAAGCTCATACCAGCATGGTGATAGCTCACAAAAGCTGGGAATCTGGAGCACACTGCAGAGCCTGCAGACAGCTCAACAGGTTGGTGACTGTCCTTTCTGGATGATTCTGGTCTAAACTTCTTCCAGGCAGCTCAGCTGGCTTCTGCTGCTTCTGAGCAGCTGGTCTGGTCCCATAATCCTTTGCACCTGACTAGTCCGAGAATCTTCTTTGTAGCTCATGTTCTCTTCCGCTAAAGGGGACTCTCAGCTTTTAGTACCTGCTTTGGCAACGTTGGACCTTGTGAATCTTGTCACTTTCAGTGTTGTCCTGAAGCTATTTTGAGTTGTTTACATTCCTGTTTAAACCGATTGTCTACAGGACAAAGTGTGTCAATCTTAGAGGAAACTGTTACACAAACAGAAGGTTCCGCCAAGCTGTAGGTTCCTATCCCACTCTTTGGCCATGATGTGAATGGCAGCTGCCACACATTCCTACTACCCTGAGCTGAGCTGTCACTGAAACAGCACTCAAGATAAACCTTTCTTCCTTTTGATTGTTTCTGTCACCAGTTAGTAGGATTGTTTGAAAAGGATTAGGAGGTGTGGCCTTTTGGAGTAGATGTGGCCCTATGGGTAGGTGGGTAGGTGTTGAGATTTCAAAAGTTGAGGCCAGGCCTAGTGTGTCTGTGTCTGCGTCTGCGTCTGCATCTGCATCTGTCTCTGTCTGTGTTCTCTCTCTCTCTCTCTCTCTCTCTCTCTCTCTCTCTCTCTCTCTCTCTCTTCCTACGTGTGGATGTAAAGCACTTAGCTACTCCTCCATTACTATGCCTAGCTGCTTACCACCATGATGATCATGGACTAACCCTCTAAGACTCCCCCAATTAAATGTTTTTTTAAAAATAAGAGTTGCCTTGGTCATGATGTCTCTTCACAGGAATGAAACAGTAACTAAGTGTGCCGGCTAGTCTTATGTCATCTTGACACAAGCTAGAATTATCTGAAAGATGGAAATGTCAATTGAGAAAATGTTCGCACAAAACAAAAACAAAAGCAAAAACAACCAGAGTCATAATTAGCAGCTGCCTGTTGGTGGTGGCGCACACCTTTAATCCTAGCACCCAGAAGGCAGAGGCAGGAAGATCTCGGAGTTCGAGGTCAACCCAGTCTACAGATTGAATTCCAGGATAGTCAGGACTACACAAAGAAATCCTGTCTTTAAAAACAAAACAAACGAACAAACAGAAAAAATGTCATTAACACGAAGAATGTGAGTGTAGCAAATCAGAACTCAGTTGAATTTTGACTGAGGAGGAAGCCTCTATTCTTTGCTGAGACACCAGCAGTGTACTCTCTCTGCAGAAGCAGACGGCACCATTTGCACTTTGCGCAGGTGTGCTTCTCTGGGATACGGTTAGTGCATCGATTATGCTGACAACATTTGATAAATAAGGCTCAGCTATGGATTTAGCTCCTACACTGTTTCAAGCTCCAGGAGCCAGATTTATCATCTACTGTGTAGCTAATCACATTCAAGAAAACTTTAGTACCTAGTTAGCATCATACCAGTCTACAGAAAAGAAAAGGAAGACCCAATTAATTATCCCTGGGGGAGTTTTCATGACTATAAAAATATAAAAACGTAAGTATCCGAGAATGAAGCCCAGCGGGATTGTTGTCCGGGCTGTGATTGACAACCCAAGGACTTTTCGAAGTGGGGTTGATTCTTGTTATTACATGCTGTGTATTACTTCAGCATTGACTGAAGCTGCTTCAGATTGTTCTTACACGTACTGGGCTGCTAAAGGAAAGGACACTAGTGAAGACGTGACCTGTGGGTACGTGCATGTCAAGACCTCCTACTTGCTCCTTCTGGCATGTTCAGGTACCAGGGAGTTTTCTTTCTTTTTTTTTTCCCCCCTTCTATTGAAAATAGATTCTTTTCTCATACAGTATGGTTGTTAGATTTCTTTCTGGCTAAATGTGCTAGTTACGTCTAGAGAGGGGCGGGGCTGAGGGGAGATGAAAGCACAGGGTATGGAAATTCCATATATATAGCAACTGTGGGGCCACAGGAAAAGGAAACAGAGGCAGGCAAGGCCAGGAGAGAAAAGAGACCAATGCCCTGGCACCACCGGACACTCCAGCTGTGGCTGAAGTACAGGCTGCTTTGACCGCCCGACACAGTGTGAGGTAAACTAAGCTCCTTGCGTGTGTCATCTCTCCTGTCTCAAACATGAGATGTTTCACACTGACTTCTCTCCTGCTGGTCTCTGTCTCCTAGAGTTAGCTGAGAATCACCTAAAATGAAGGAGCCCATGCTCCAGTTAAAAAGAAGAACGGGCGTGTAGGGGGAGGGGCCTGGAAAATGGCTCAGTGGGTGAGGGCACTGGCAGCTCTTCCAGAGGACCTGGGTTGAATTCCCAGCACCCATATGATAGCTCACAACTGCCTGTAAGTCCAGTTGCAGGGGATCCGACACCCTCACACAGGCATGCAAGCAGGCAAAACACCAATGCACATAAAATAAATAAATTAAAAACAAACAAACAACCCCTCATCCATGCTCATACAAACAAACCTAACTAAACTGAACCTTCCCTTTCTCACCCCCTCCCCCACCCCCACCCCCACACAAGAACTATCTGGGAGATGAAGAGGCTGGGGGGAGTGCGTCCAGAGTGGGGCACGGATCATCAAGATACATTTATGCATGTATGCAATTGTCAATGTATTGTATGCATGGGTGTACTTGTCAGTGCATTGCATGCATGTGTGCACTTGTCAACAGACTAAGCACATGAAGAGGACTGACAGAATAAAAGAAGATGGGAGGACAAACAGAAGTAGACAAGAAACTTCTTAAAGCCAGAGCTCTCCCTGGGGGCTGGACTTCCACAGTCTGGTGCTGAGCTGGCTGATTGGTCTTTGACCTCTGAAGAACACCTCAAAGGCACTTTGTTCTGGAAGTTTCAGATGACAAGTCTGAAAGGTATATGCAGACGTGGACTGCAAAGTGCCCTTTGGCCCAGTGCTAGGAAATTGTGAGGACAGCACAGAAACCAGAAGCTGAAACTCCGGCTAGGAAGAGAAACCATACTCTAAAGCCCGGGGTGTGCCGCCCCCACAGTGCTGGTGCTGGCTGCCAGTGCTGTCGCTGTTAGTCCCACTTTAGAAGGGTGTGGTTCTGGATAATCGCCTGTGCAGAGAGAAAAGGGGAGATGGCCACGTGTTAGAAAGAGGTCCATCTGTCGGGCAGCTTATATAATGAAGCCATTATTGTCTTGTCTGGTTGTATTTGCAGCTTTCCTCCTCTTAGCTCTGCCTGGCTTCCCTGCTTAGCCTCTCCTGTTTATGGCTTGAAAAATAATTGCAGTCTTGCTTTTAACTGCAGCGTGATTTCCTATTTATAGACATCTCCCACTGCCAGTCGTATTCCTAACTCAATTAAGGTGCGTATAATCTGGAATGCCTTTTGTTTAGTTCTTCCAATGACTCAATCGATGCTGTATATTCCCCAGAAAGACAGGGAAGGGATGCCACGGATGCTTTACGTCAGATAATCACCCGTGCCTCCTGCCAGCCCCAGCAGGCCATCTTTCAGCCCTCTTTATAGAAGGCAAGAATAGTGTTCCAGAAATATCAGCTAATGGCCCATTGCCTTTACCTGACTTCCCTTGAGAAGATTTATGTTCATCTGACTCTGTACCAGCAGCCGGAGAGCGCACTTACCAGCTTGTAAAGCACTTTATAGACCAGCGGCACAGGGAAGGATGGGCAGATGACGTCATTTCTCGGACTCGCTTCACGGCTGAAGTGAGATATTCGTTAGCTATTTCACACATTTTTAAACTGACATAAATGATAAACAATAGAATGTCCACCAACAGCTGAAAGCCTACAGGAGAGAACAAAACCTTGCTCGCTGTTCTGTTTCTTGCCATATGGTCGGGAAAGAGAGCTTTTAAATCTAAATATTGACCTAGTCCTCCCAGGGGATTCAAGAATGACCGGCCATTCTGAAAGAATCCTCCAGAGCCGTTCTGTCGTGAGTTCCACTCACCGAGCCTGCAGGCAGGCTGTTAGGGAGTTGCCGTCTTGAACAACACACGTTTGGTGCATTAATCAGACTAGTACAACAGAAACTCCTCACATATGTTATTAGATCGCCTCTGCAAAAGAGTTCTTTGTAATTTACTTTTGTGTGTGTGGTACTTTGCCTTGAAGCTAGGGTCTTGTGATGCTGGGCAAGTAAGTACTTTACAACTAAGTATCACCTTGAGGCCTTCACATTTACTTTTAATTGAAATGTGTCCTGATCAGTCTGACCGTGTGCGCACGTGCATGCATGCATGTGTAGTGTCTCACTGCATAGCCCAGGCTGTCTCAAACTCAAGATTCTCTTGCCTCAGCCCGCCAAGTGCTGAGATGGGTACCACCGAGTCCAGTAAGGTCATGATTGTTCAAGTTACAGGATTCCCGTGAGTGGGGACAAGAAGTAATCCTTCTTATCCAGTGGGCATGTGGTGTGTGCCATCTCAAATCACACCAGATCTGTTCATGTTCCTTTTCTCTTGTCCCTGGATGTGTTACTATGGGAACGGAAGTCAGAGCGGAGAAGAGGGGAAGAGGGGAAGATGGAGGAAGAAAATCTCATGTCCAGTCATCACAACAGCTCCGTGAAGTATCACTACTGTTCTCACTTCCTGGGGCTAGGAAAGGATAGGCCTCCGAGAGGCAAAGGAGTGGGTTCAGCTTGCAATGGGAGACATCAGGCATGAACTCGGGGTCATCACCACCCATGTGCTCAGACCCTAGACTATAGCGATAGACTTACTGCCAGTTATATTCTCTTTTCTTTTCTTTTCTTTTCTTTTCTTTTCTTTTCTTTTTTTTTTCGGAGCTGGGGACCGAACCCAGGGCCTTGCGCTTGCTAGGCAAGTGCTCTACCACTGAGCTAAATCCCCAACCCCTATATTCTCTTTAAAGCACAGGTCTCCAACTCTGCCTCAGAATGGACAGTGCCTACCCAGATCATACTCTGACAATTGCGTGGATGTCAGTCATCATGTCAAGCATGCTAGAGAGAAAGGCCCTGCCCCCTCCATTCCCCACCCTTTCTCCCTGGGTATTGAGCCACCACAAAGCCACCTCTTCTTGTAAGTGCACCAATCCTGCCACTAAGATTGACTCCTGAGCTGGTTACCTCCCCAAGACCTGACTGGAGGGACTCTGGAAAGCCTGAGTATGGCAGACATGACTCTTACTCACATCCCTGGAAGTTACTCCAATAAACTCATGGGTTTACCAAGTAGGAATTCGGTGGCATTGTTCTTTGCTCTGTTGAGAGTTCCCTAGTAAGGGTGAGCAGACGTGTCTATTGTGTCTGAAGGGCTCTAGCAGGCCTGGGTTTGGTGATCATGACACTGGCAGTGAAGGAACACCAGCCCACAGGAGCAGATAGCTCTAGCAGGCCTGGCCCTTCTCCCCATTCCCTCTGCCTTGCTAAAAACTATTAGAGGACACTCCTGAAGCGAGTCACCAAGGTCTGTTCCTTTATTTGGCCACTTCCTCCTTCTGAGGCTGACGACAAAGGTCCAGCTATCAAAGTATTGAAATCCAGCAATCAAAAGGCCCCTTTGGGTCGCCTAATTAATCTGTCCAATTAAAATTAAGCACTTCATCCCAACATGGTATTTCCCATTTTATCTTTATAAACCGCCATTTGCCTATGGGCCTCATCTGTCTCCCCTCTATCCAGAGACACTCCTTTGTCCAGGGACAAATATCCACCCCCTTGAGCCTTTTCTCCCTCCCCTTTGTTCCCTTCTCCTCCCAGCCTTCTATCTCCTGTCTCTGTCTCTTATCCCTGTCCTCTGTCCCTCGGGGCAAATGAACCTCCTTTGTCCAGAGAACTTGGTCTTTCTTGGGGTCCTGAACCAATGCTGATCTTTCTAGGAATGCTTGTCCTTCCCCCTTCCCTTCTCCTCCTGATCATAGATTGCACCCCTAAGCTGTCAAGGTCTATTCCCTTTTTGGACATTTTCTCATGCCAGACTCACTTCTGAGACTACCAAGGTCCAGCAATCAAAGGCCCCCTTTGGTTCACCTAATATACGTGCCCAGTGAAAACATCCCATCACAGACCTCTCTAACACGGACCTCCCGTTTTTCCCCTTGAAAATTCCAGTTAAGGTCATGTTCTGCTGTTTTTCTGCCTGAGTCAGAGAGCAGCCACTTTTATTCACCCTCCCCCCACCACCACTCAATAAAGGCTTTCTGTGAAAATAGGTGTTTGGGTGTGGTTTGTGCCGAATCTGTTTCTTACAGAAGGAGCCCAAACTATGAGGGGAGTCCCCCTTCAGCATCTCCCCAGGAAAAGTTTTGTTATAGAACATCTTTGAAGGCCTTCTAGACAAAACTATGTTCTATCAGCTAAAGTTTCCAAAGCCTCCCAGAATTGCTTCACCAGCCTCAAATCAGTGTTTGAAGAGTTAGGATATGAGGATGACCATTCAGAGAGGAGGCGGAGCAAATGTCTGACTTAGTTCCCTCACACACATGTAGATAAATCTTACATGGCAAGATACCTGTTGGTGTAAATTAAGGACTTAGCCATTATGGTTAAGGACAAAGGAGAAGAGAATAGTTAAATACATCCTACCTCATCTGAGAGGGTTCAACAGGCCACAAGTATTCTTAAGCAGGACAAAGGCAGACTGGTGCCACTGAGAGAGGGTGCCACTGTAGAGGCAGGGTTGTGCCAGGGACTGCAGCCAAAGGTGAGCATTCTCTAGAAGATATAAAAGCCAAGGGGATGAATTCTTCCCTAGAACCCGTAGACCACTGGTTCTAAGTGGGTCACGACCCCGTTCTCTCTCAGGGGTCACATATTAGACATCCTGCCTATTTACAATTTATAAAGGTAGTGAACTATGCGACTAAGTGACTTTGAACTATAGTGACAAAGTAGTAATGAAATGATTTTATGGTCGGCAGTCACAGCATGAGATACCATATTAAAGGGTCAAAGCATTAAGAAGGTTGAAAAACACTGCTGTAGTAAGAATACAGACTGTAAACTTACTACGATCTCCAGAACTTTAAGAAACTATATTTGTGTTACTTCCTGAATTGCACTTATCTGCTAGAACAACAATAGGAAACTAAAACAACATGTTAACCCATTTACAGGATTGTATGAAGATTGTATGAACATTACAGGACAATATAAACATTGAATGAAAACAGCATGTTGATTTAAAATGGCTTCTGACACATTAGAAGAGGAGAGTGCATCCCATTATCATTTGATACAGAGTTTCGCCCCAGTAGTGTAACATAAAACATAATTTTATTCCTATCACTTCTGAGTTATGCCTCATGATTTCAAATAGTAGGAAAGAGCACCATTTCTCTGGAGAGTGTCATGGCGAACAGCAGGAGGGGAGATGTGTAAGGGCAGGGTGATGTCAGCCAGTGCCGTGATTCTCTCAGTCTTCTCCAACTCTCCCTAAGAAAAGGCAAGGAACAGCTACAAAGTATCAGAGAACTAGAAAATGAATCCTTCCCTAGAACCTCTAGAACAATGGTTCTCAATTTGCAGGGGGGTTGAGTGGCTCTTTCTCAGGGATTGCATATCAGATATTTACATTATGATTCATAACAGTAGCGAAATTACAGTTATGAAATAGTAACGAAATGAATGTATGGTTGGGGGTCAACCATACAGAGAATTGGTATCAAAGGATACTACTCTGACTTTTCCAGAGCAGTGAAGAGCAAAAGTGGCAGTAGGGTGACAACAAGTCACTTATAATTTATGGTGAGTGATAATTCACATCATAATTCATTATTACTCTGTAAGACATACTCAGAGTTTTAGGAGTTCGTGAAGCCTGAACGGTGGGTCTCACTGTTCCCCTCTGTTGGTAAGAACCCCAGGTTCACACACTGCTCTATCCCAAGGCTCATGTCCTGTGACATGCTGGAAACATAGCTCCTGTCCCGGAGACAAAATTTCAAGCTACATCAGTTACGCAGTCTTTGGGAGTGTCCTTCCTCTAATGATCTGGAGGGTGAGTGGGGAACTGTTTCCAGCAGAGTGTCCCAGCTGCGGTTAATTGGCACATGTGCATTTAGAGAAATGAATCTAGCAAAGTCGTGGATGTGTGTGTGTGTGTGTGTGTGTGTGTGTGTGTGTGTGTGTGTGTGTGATGGGTTCATACTGTAGGCCTGTGAGATGGCCTCATACTCACAGCAATCCTCCTGCCGCAGTTACCCAAGTACAGAATTATAGGGATGCATCAGCATAACTGGTCTTTCAAAACCCAGATCTTTTTTTAATAAGTAAAAGTAACTTGGGCTTGTTTCTCTCCTTTTTTTGTTTTTAAACATTTATTTATTTTGGAAGCTGTTTCTGAGGACCTCAGGGTTAAGTTTTTCTGAAGTTCCTTGTGTATTCTCTGAACCAGCTGTAAACTTCACAAAATCACTTTTTTGCTGTGTTTTGAAATTGTTCTTTGAAGGTCTGTTTTACAAACAATGGCTTCTCCACGTTTGGGAACCTGAATTTGTTTGTTTCCAGGAATTCTCCTTTACACAATTCATTCCCACTTCTTCAAGGCAGTTTGACTTTAGCCAGTTCCCTAGCTGTCATTATATGCACATTTCCCTTGGGAGGGGTTGGGTGGGGTGGGGGATAGTGAAATACACACATCTCATACTCCCTCACTTTCTATGTAACTTCACACGTATTTTTTTCTAAAATATGGATTATTTTAGAGAAAGTCTATTTATTCATTCAGTTGTTTATGACTTAAATGGTTATTGTTATAATCCCACAGAGATTTCTTATATGTTTATAATTTTTATTTAAGAAATTCACAGCTAGCCAGGCATGAGAAGCCCTGGGGTTTGTTGGCTAGCCATTCTAGATGGATTGAACTGTTTTGGGTTCCATGAGAGAACTTGTCTCATTTAGCAGTGAGGTGGAGAAGGCTAAAGAAGGCACCTGGCAAGATGGACCTCTGGCTTCACATGCATGTGCACCTAAGCGCACACACACACATTTGAATGTACACACAAAGTAACTTAAAATTTCCTTTTTAAGCTGCAGTGACTAGCAACATCACCTTGGGTTTTGGGTACCATTTGGGCCAACTTTGCTGACTAGCTGGGGTTGTCATGGGCAACTGAAATACCCCAGAAGTCTTCCTTCCACACCTGGGTTACTCAGACCACTGGAAAAACCAGCAGGGGCATCCATCCAGACCCTGATAGTTTAGATTTGCTCAGTCCAATGGCTTCCAGACCTCTGGCACATGACTGCCGAGTACCGGGGGTCAGCCTCATCGGCTGCACTTGCAGTCCTGGTAATAACACCTTAATTGATTCTATGAGAGACAAATGGATTTCTTCCCAGGAGCTGTAAGTCAGGTTAATCAGAATGGCAACCGTGTTGACACACTCACGGGGAATTCTCCTGGGGTCTCTGATTCTCCTCAGCTCCAGGATATCTTTTCAAGGATGATTTATGAATGCTCTCAGAAGACAGGGCTAATGTCTTTCTACCAGGAAAAGGACAGCTTTGCTAAGCTTTACAAGACAATGCTTTCCCACAAGGCAAAAGACAGGCAGATTTCCTGGGTGGGACAAAGGACTGGGGCCATAGGATGTCAGGTTTCTTCCCCTACAATGCCCCTCACTGAATACAGGTCCATTTTACACCACTTCGTAGACACTGGACTCAATCTGCTGTTTGACAAAAGACAAAACCAAATATACCAGCGCTATACCTACACTTCAGCTAAATTAAGTCCATGCTCTCTGATCTGAAACAGCCGTGACAATAAGCAGTGGCCCCACAGCAGGCCAGTGTATGAGCTTAAGTAAGATGGAGTCACATGACCGTCACAGTTCTCTTCTTTCACTCTGTTTTCGTCATCACCACCATCATTATTACAGTGGTGTGTGGAGTGTGTGATTGTGTGAGTGTGTATTTGTGTGAGTGTGTGATTGTGTGATGTGTATATGTGTGTATGTGAGTGTGTGATTGTGTGCGTGTGTATGTGTGTGTGAGTGTGTATGTGTGAGTGTGTATGTGTGTGTGTATGTGTGTGAGTGTGTATGTGTATGTGAGTGTGTATGTGTGTGTGAGTGTGTATGTGTGTGTAGTGTATGTGTGTGTAGTGTATGTGTGTGTGTATATGTGTGAGTGTGTGATTGTATGAATGTATATGTGCATGTGTGTGTGTGTGTGTGTGTGTGTGTGTGTGTGTGTGTGTAGTATGGATGGGCATGTACCACGGCACATGTGAAGGTCTGTGGATATCCTTCTACCATGGGTTCCAAAGCTTGAACTCAGACCATCAAGTCTGCATGGCTTTTACCTGCTGAGGCATTTTGCTGGCCCATCAGAGTTTAAGCATTCTATTATTACTGTTTGCTTATTATATTTCATATATATAATAAATTATTATATTACAGTTCTTAAGCAATATATTATTAAAATTCCAGGTTTCCTTTTCTTCACCTCAATAATGATTCTCAAACAAAAATGCCCGGAAGCATGTCAAGGGATTCTCGTCTCCATGGAACCGCAGAAACAAATAGGACCCCCCTGAGTGGAGCTGCAGCCAGAGAGCTGTGAAACGTTTGGTGCGTGGACCGAGTTTACAAGATGGGGCCCAAGTCAGCTTCACCTGGAGAAAAGGTTAATAACCCTACCTTCAGTGAGTCCATGGTGTTGGTGACAAGTTGGCACTAAGGAAACCAGCAAATGGTGTGAGTCAAGCTTTGTCCCAGAGCTGTGTGCTACCAGCATGTCACGGAGACTGGCAACACTGATCAGTCACAGGCCAATTCCTTAATCTCTTCTGTTCTCTGAATAGCAGTCGTGGCTGGCTATCCTTACAGGATTAAAGGAGAGAACCTTTAAATACACACAGCAGTCTTGGTATACATTGTAGCTAGTCCAATCTTACTATGCTTCCAAAGTTAATATGCTGCTTTAGTCTGCCGCATCCTGCCAGGAAGGCTGTTAAAGTATGCTTTTTAAAATCACACTGCTTTTAGGATATGTCTCAATTTCAAGGAGATGTGTGTGTGTGTGTGTGTGTGTGTGTGTGTGTGTGTGTGTGTTGTGTGTGTGTGTGTGCGAGCGCGCGTGTGTGAGTGTGGGTTCATATGTATATACTTAAAGCACGTGTCTCAAATTGTATATTAGTACAATAATGTACTCAATACATTGTGAAGCAGAAGGATTGAGAATATGAGGCAGCCTGAGCTACACAAAGAGTTGGAGGCAAATGAACAAATTAAAACAATACACAATTTTTTTTTATTTTTTTTTATTAACTTGAGTATTTCTTATATACATTTCAAGTGTTATTCCCTTTCCCGGTTTCCGGGCAAACATCCCCCTCCCCCCTCCCCTTCCTTATGGGTGTTCCCCTCCCAACCCTCCCCCCATTGCCGCCCTCCCCCCATAGTCTAGTTCACTGGGGGTTCAGTCTTAGCAGGACCCAGGGCTTCCCCTTCCACTGGTGCTCTTACTAGGATATTCATTGCTACCTATGGGGTCAGAGTCCAGGGTCAGTCCATGTATAGTCTTTAGGTAGTGGCTTAGTCCCTGGAAGCTCTGGTTGCTTGACATTGTTGTACTTTTGGGGTCTCGAGCCCCTTCAAGCTCTTCCAGTTCTTTCTCTGATTCCTTCAACGGGGGACCTATTCTCAGTTCAGTGGTTTGCTGCTGGCATTCGCCTCTGTATTTGCTGTATTCTGGCTGTGTCTCTCAGGAGCGATCTACATCCGGCTCCTGTCGGTCTGCACTTCTTTGCTTCATCCATCTTGTCTAATTGGGTGGCTGTATATGTATGGGCCACATGTGGGGCAGGCTCTGAATGGGTGTTCCTTCAGTCTCTGTTTTAATCTTTGCCTCTCCCTTCCCTGCCAAGGGTATTCTTTTTCCTCATTTAAAGAAAGAGTGAAGCTTTCACATTTTGATCATCCGTCTTGAGTTTCGTTTGTTCTAGGGATCTAGGGTAATTCAAGCATTTGGGCTAATAGCCACTTATCAATGAGTGCATACCACGTATGTCTTTCTGTGATTGGGTTAGCTCACTCAGGATGATATTTTCCAGTTCCAACCATTTGCCTACGAATTTCATAAAGTCGTTGTTTTTGATAGCTGAGTAATATTCCATTGTGTAGATGTACCACATTTTCTGTATCCATTCCTCTGTTGAAGGGCATCTGGGTTCTTTCCAGTTTCTGGCTATTATAAATAAGGCTGTGATGAACATAGTGGAGCACGTGTCTCTTTTGTATGTTGAGGAATCTTTTGGGTATATGCCCAAGAGAGGTATAGCTGGATCCTCAGGCAGTTCAATGTCCAATTTTCTGAGGAACCTCCAGACTGATTTCCAGAATGGTTTTACCAGTCTGCAATCCCACCAACAATGGAGGAGTGTTCCTCTTTCTCCACATCCTCGCCAGCATCTGCTGTCACCTGAGTTTTTTATCTTAGCCATTCTCACTGGTGTGAGGTGAAATCTCAGGGTTGTTTTGATTTGCATTTCCCTTATGACTAAAGATGTTGAACATTTCTTTAGGTGTTTCTCAGCCATTCGGCATTCCTCAGCTGTGAATTCTTTGTTTAGCTCTGAACCCCATTTTTTAATAGGGTTATTTGTTTCCCTGCGGTCTAACTTCTTGAGTTCTTTGTATATTTTGGATATAAGGCCTCTATCTGTTGTAGGATTGGTAAAGATCTTTTCCCAATCTGTTGGTTGCCATTTTGTCCTAACCACAGTGTCCTTTGCCTTACAGAAGCTTTGCAGTTTTATGAGATCCCATTTGTCGATTCTTGATCTTAGAGCATAAGCCATTGGTGTTTTGTTCAGGAAATTTTTTCCAGTGCCCATGTGTTCCAGATGCTTCCCTAGTTTTTCTTCTATTAGTTTGAGTGTGTCTGGTTTGATGTGGAGGTCCTTGATCCACTTGGACTTAAGCTTTGTACAGGGTGATAAGGATGGATCGATCTGCATTCTTCTACATGTTGCCCTCCAGTTGAACCAGCACCATTTGCTGAAAATGCTATCTTTTTTCCATTGGATGGTTTTGGCTCCTTTGTCAAAAATCAAGTGACCATAGGTGTGTGGGTTCATTTCTGGGTCTTCAATTCTATTCCATTGGTCTATCTGTCTGTCTCTGTACCAATACCATGCAGTTTTTATCACTATTGCTCTGTAATACTGCTTGAGTTCAGGGATAGTGATTCCCCTGAAGTCCTTTTATTGTTGAGGATAGTTTTAGCTATCCTGGGTTTTTTGTTATTCCAGATGAATTTGCAAATTGTTCTGTCTGACTCTTTGAAGAATTGGATTGGTATTTTGATGGGGATTGCATTGAATCTGTAGATCGCTTTTGGTAAAATGGCCATTTTTACTATATTAATCCTGCCAATCCATGAGCATGGGAGATCTTTCCATCTTCTGAGGTCTTCTTCAATTTCTTTCCTCAGTGTCTTGAAGTTCTTATTGTACAGATCTTTTACTTGTTTAGTTAAAGTCACACCGAGGTACTTTATATTATTTAGGTCTATTATGAAGGGTGTCGTTTCCCTAATTTCTTTCTCGGCTTGTTTCTCTTTTGTATAGAGGAAGGCAACTGATTTATTTGAGTTAATTTTATACCCAGCCACTTTGCTGAAGTTGTTTATCAGCTTTAGTAGTTCTCTGGTGGAACTTTTGGGATCACTTAAATATACTATCATGTCATCTGCAAATAGTGATATTTTGACCTCTTCTTTTCCGATCTGTATCCCCTTGATCTCCTTTTGTTGTCTGATTGCTCTGGCTAGAACTTCAAGAACTATATTGAATAAGTAGGGAGAGAGTGGGAAGCCTTGTCTAGTCCCTGATTTTAGTCGGATTGCTTCAAGTTTCTCTCCATTTAGTTTAATGTTAGCAACTGGTTTGCTGTATATGGCTTTTACTATGTTTAGGTATGGGCCTTGAATTCCTATTCTTTCCAGGACTTTTATCATGAAGGGGTGTTGAATTTTGTCAAATGCTTTCTCAGCAACTAATGAAATGATCATGTGGTTCTGTTCTTTCAGTTTGTTTATTTAATGGATCACGTTGATGGTTTTCCGTATATTAAACCATCCCTGCATGCCTGGGATGAAGCCTACTTGATCATGGTGGATGATTGTTTTGATGTGCTCTTGAATTCGGTTTGCCAGAATTTTATTGAGTATTTTTGCGTCGATATTCATAAGGGAAATTGGTCTGAAGTTCTCTTTCTTTGTTGTGTCTTTGTGTGGTTTAGGTATAAGAGTAATTGTGGCTTCGTAGAAGGAATTCGGTAGTGCTCCATCTGTTTCAATTTTGTGGAATAGTTTGGATAATATTGGTATGAGGTCTTCTATGAAGGTTTGATAGAATTCTGCACTAAACCCGTCTGGACCTGGGCTCTTTTTGGTTGGGAGACCTTTAATGACTGCTTCTGTTTCCTTAGGAGTTATGGGGTTGTTTAACTGGTTTATCTGTTCCTGATTTAACTTCGATACCTGGTATCTGTCTAGGAAATTGTCCATTTCCTGAAGATTTTCAAGTTTTGTTGAATATAGGTTTTTATAGTAAGATCTGATGATTTTTTGAATTTCCTCTGAATCTGTAGTTATGTCTCCCTTTTCATTTCTGATTTTGTTAATTTGGACGCACTCTCTGTGTCCTCTCGTTAGTCTGGCTAAGGGTTTATCTATCTTGTTGATTTTCTCAAAGAACCAACTTTTGGTTCTGTTGATTTTTTCTATGGTCCTTTTTGTTTCTACTTGGTTGATTTCAGCTCTGAGTTTGATTATTTCCTGCCTTCTACTCCTCCTGGGTGTGCTTCTTTTTGTTCTAGAGCTTTTAGGTGTGCTGTCAAGCTGCTGACATATGCTCTTTCCTGTTTCTTTCTGCAGGCACTCAGCGCTATGAGTTTTCCTCTTAGCACAGCTTTCATTGTGTCCCATAAGTTTGGGTATGTTGTACCTTCATTTTCATTAAATTCTAAAAAGTTTTTAATTTCTTTCTTTATTTCTTCCTTGACCAGGTTATCATTGAGTAGAGCATTGTTCAATTTCCACGTATATGTGGGCATTCTTCCCTTATTGTTATTGAAGACCAGTTTTAGGCCGTGGTGGTCCGATAGCACACATGGGATTATTTCTATCTTTCTGTACCTGTTGAGGCCTGTTTTTTGACCAATTATATGGTCAATTTTGGAGAAAGTACCATGAGGAGCTGAGAAGAAGGTATATCCTTTTGCTTTAGGATAGAATGTTCTATAAATATCCGTTAAGTCCATTTGGCTCATGACTTCTCTTAGTCTGTCGACATCACTGTTTAATTTCTGTTTCCATGATCTGTCCATTGATGAGAGTGGGGTGTTGAAATCTCCCACTATTATTGTGTGAGGTGCAATGTGTGTTTTGAGCTTTAGTAAGGTTTCTTTTACGTATGTAGGTGCCCTTGTATTTGGGGCATAGATATTTAGGATTGAGAGTTCATCTTGGTGGATTTTTCCTTTGATGAATATGAAGTGTCCTTCCTTATCTTTTTTGATGACTTTTAGTTGGAAATTGATTTTATTTGATATTAGAATGGCTACTCCAGCTTGCTTCTTCTGACCATTTGCTTGGAAAGTTGTTTTCCAGCCTTTCACTCTGAGGTAGTGTCTGTCTTTGTCTCTGAGGTGTGTTTCCTGTAGGCAGCAGAATGCAGGGTCCTCGTTGCGTATCCAGTTTGTTAATCTATGTCTTTTTATTGGGGAGTTGAGGCCATTGATATTGAGAGATATTAAGGAATAGTGATTATTGCTTCCTGTTATATTCATATTTGGATGTGAGGTTATGTTTGTGTGCTTTCATTCTCTTTGTTTTTTTGCCAAGACGATTAGTTTCTTGCTTCTTCTAGGGTATAGCTTGCCTCCTTATGTTGGGCTTTACCATTTATTATCCTTTGTAGTGCTGGATTTGTAGAAAGATATTGTGTAAATTTGGTTTTGTCATGGAATATCTTGGTTTCTCCATCTATGTTAATTGAGAGTTTTGCTGGATACAGTAACCTGGGCTGGCATTTGTGTTCTCTTAGGGTCTGTATGACATCAGTCCAGGATCTTCTGGCCTTCATAGTTTCTGGCGAGAAGTCTGGTGTGATTCTGATAGGTCTGCCTTTATATGTTACTTGACCTTTTTCCCTTACTGCTTTTAATATTCTTTCTTTATTTTGTGCGTTTGGTGTTTTGACAATTATGTGACGGGAGGTGTTTCTTTTCTGGTCCAATCTATTTGGAGTTCTGTAGGCTTCTTGTATGTCTATGGGTATCTCTTTTTTTAGGTTAGGGAAGTTTTCTTCTATGATCTTGTTGAAGATATTTACTGGTCCTTTGAGCTGGGAGTCTTCACTCTCTTCTATACCTATTATCCTTAGGTTTGATCTTCTCATTGAGTCCTGGATTTCCTGTATGTTTTGGACCAGTAGCTTTTTCTGCTTTACATTATCTTTGACAGTTGAGTCAATGATTTCTATGGAATCTTCTGCTCCTGAGATTCTCTCTTCCATCTCTTGTATTCTGTTGGTGAAGCTTGTATCTACAGCTCCTTGTCTTTTCTTTTGATTTTCTATGTTCAGGGTTGTTTCCATGTGTTCTTTCTTGATTGCTTCTATTTCCATTTTTAATTCCTTCAACTGTTTGATTGTGTTTTCCTGGAATTCTTTCAGGGATTTTTGTGTCTCCTCTCTATGGGCTTCTACTTGTTTATTTATGTTTTCCAAGAATTCTTTCAGGGATTTTTGAGTCTCCTCTCTATGGGCTTCTACTTGTTTATTTATGTTTTCCTGGAATTCTTTCAGGGATTTTTGCGATTCCTCTCTGTAGGCTTCTACTTGTTCTCTAAGGGAGTTCTTCACGTCTTTCTTGAAGTCCTCCAGCATCATGATCAAAAATGATTTTGAAACTAGATCTTGCTTTTCTGGTGTGTTTGGATATTCCATGTTTGTTTTGATGGGAGAATTGGGCTCCGATGGTGCCATGTAGTCTTGGTTTCTGTTGCTTGGGTTCCTGCGCTTGCCTCTCGCCATCAGATTATCTCTAGTGTTACTTTGTTCTGCTATTTCTGACAGTGGCTAGACTGTCCTATAAGCCTGTGTGTCAGGAGTGCTGTAGACCTGTTTTCCTCTCTTTCAGTCAGTTATGGGGACAGAGTGTTCTGCTTTCGGGCGTGTAGTTTTTCCTCTCTACAGGTCTTCAGCTGTTCCTGTGGGCCTGTGTCTTGAGTTCACCAGGCAGCTTTTTTGCAGCAGAAAATTTGGTCTTACCTGTGGTCCTGAGGCTCAAGTTCGCTCGTGGGGTGCTGCCCACAGGCTCTCTGCAGTGGCAGCAACCAGGAAGACCTGTGCCACCCCTTCCGGGAGCTTCAGTGCACCAGGGTTCCAGATGGTCTTTGGCTTTTTCCTCTGGCGTCCAAGATGTGTGTGCAGAGAGCAGTCTCTTCTGGTTTCCCAGGCTTGTCTGCCTCTCTGAAGGTTTAGCTCTCCCTCCCACGGGATTTGGGTGCAGAGAACTGTTTATCCGGTCTGTTTCCTTCAGGTTCCGGCGGTGTCTCAGGCAGGGGTCCTGCCGCTCCTGGGCCCTCCCCCACGGGAGCCCAGAGGCCTTATACAGTTTCCTCTTGGGCCAGGGATGTGGGCAGGGGTGAGCAGTGTTGCTGGTCTCTTCCGCTCTGCAGCCTCAGGAGTGCCCACCTGACCAGGCGGTTGGGTCTCTCTCTCACGGGGTCTGGGCCACAATTTTTAAAAATCAGATATTATTATGGTTTCGCTGTTTTTGCTGTTGGCGTTAGAGCCCGGGTCTTGCTGTGAAGCCCATGCTGTTCTACAAGTCTCGCAAGCCTCTTGGTAAGCCTCCCAGATGCTATCACGACAGGCACACAATCGAGATGCCCGGCTGCGTGCGTGCATGATGCCCAAGTGCTGTGGGTCTAACGTCCTCGGAACGCTTGATCTCCTGCCTGGGGTGCTCTGGGAAGCGAGATCTGTTGGAAGGAAAGCTTCCAGCCCTCCTTCCTCTGTTTCCTTGCTGCGTCCACCATGAGGTGACTAGCTTTGCTGCACCATCCTCCTGTTGTGATAGTCTGCCACACCTGGGACACACACAGAAAAACCAACCCTGCTCCCGAAAACTCCATAGCTGTGAGCTAAAGTAAATAAAACCTTTCCTCCTTCAAGCTGACTTTCTTGGGCTTTTTGTCACGGTGACAGAAGCTAATTAACACAGACGTATTCATCAACACTCAGGATATAAGGCAAGATTGGATAAATGATTGGTTTTTAAAAGTAAAGACAGATAAAATGGTTGTGATTTTCTCTTAAATGTTTTTACCCCCAAGACAGGGTTTCTCTGAGCAGTCCTGGCAGACCTGGAACCTCTTCTGTATGAATGCAGAGATCCTCCTGCCTCTGCCTCCCGAGTGCTGGACTTACACGTTCATGTTGCTGGACCCAGCTTTTCATGCGGGTGCCAGGCACTCAGACTCAGGTCCTCATGCTTGTGCAAAGAGTGCTTTGTCAACCAATCCACCCTCCCCCACAACCCTTTGAATTACATTGTAAATTGCATCATAAGGAGAACTCTCTTTGAGGCACATTTTGATAATACATGAATAAATCCTCTGAGTGACGCCCTAAAATCTTGTTTTGGAGAAAGTTTGATCTTGCTGAAGGCTGCAAGACTCCCACCTTAAATACTTGGAGGTCTCTTATGGCAGCCACCCCCATACACAAGTCTAGGTGAGGGAGGCAAGTTAGGGTCATTCCAGGTCATCTCTGCTCTAGACTGTCTTTTCTGGGATGATTGTATTATGAACATTCTTGGATGACACGATGTCCTCTGAAGGAATAGGCCGACATGTCTACAACCATATAGGATATACTTCCACACAGGAAATACTGTGCAGTTTATGATATTTGATGTCCCCAAGTGGAATCACTATCAACCAAGGAGCACAGGTTGAAAATCAATCCACTGTGGTCTCTCAATGAGTTGGTGGGCCTTAGGGTCCCCAGTTCCGTTTGGCTAAGACCATATCTTAGTTTCCAAAGGACTGCATTAGGTAGTAAACCTGACATGCCTTGTTTGTCCTTCCAACCAATCAGGTATTCATTTGTTTTTAGGAGGTCTATGTAGTACAGGATGGTCTCAAATTCATGATTCTCCTGCCTCAGCCTCCTGTGTGCTGGGGTTGCAAGTGTGTTCCACCATGACCGCTTTATCTGATCCTATAGCCTTAGAAGTAGAAAAGTCATCCAGAGGTGTTGGCTGGGAGTCATGGACCCAGAAGCCATTCCTTGGTAGTTCCAATAGACATGTGGTGGGCCCAAGGTGAACCAGGAGCAGAGATGTCTCACAGAGGATGTTAGGCTCAATATTCAAACTGAAGGCACTTGCAGTTGTCCAAGAGAGCTTTTATGAGGAGAGGTCAGATGTGATTCTACAAGAGAAGCACATTCTCTTGCCAGAAAGTCAGGGTGTCCCATTCTGCTAGCTCTGAGTTTACCTTGTTTCCAGTCATCTACCTGTACACACGGGAGCAAGTACAAAAGAGACAACCTGATCTTTACAAAAGAGACCAATTATGTCCTGTATTTTGGCCTGTTCTTATAAAGGAAAATGTAAGATGTATATTCAAACTAGGAGTCACTTCCCTTGCTGTCTGGGACGATTTTTAATACAATAAGAGAACCCAGGTGCCAAATCACACTTTACTGTAAGTACTCTAGATTTCCTTTAGTTGAATCTGTCTTTTAGAGTTTGGTTAAAAACAACAACAAACCAGTACAGGTCCTCACTTAGGACAAAATAGAAGCATCCTGCCCAGGACGGTACTGAAGAACCCTGAGTCTTCCTCATAGATCTAAGTAATTCCCTGCCCAATTAGTCATAATAATTATTGAAAAATGCTGAGAGAAGATGATCTCTTTTGAGATATAGCCACATTTATTGGCCAAACATTACTGAGGTTTCTGATCCAGAAAAAAGAAAGAGGCCGTTTCTGTGTTTAAGAATTCTAGGTGGCTGTGGGTAGGAGATAAGTGGGGGAGATTCATTAACTCCTGCTGGCTTCCTGTAGAATGGCCTTTGTTGTAAAGAGCAGCATTGTACAGCTACAAGTAGTCTAGGAAGCCAAAAGGATTGGTGTTCATGGAGTCAGTGAGGGGGTTGATCAGCCACATTCTAACAAAAAATATGTCTCCAGGTCCGGCCATCCAGTATGTCAGGATCCAGGTGCCCCAGAAGAGGGAGTAGTGCAGAAATTCGGGGCCAGGCAGTCAGCCATAAGTTGGCAGAATTTCTGTAGTAGATCTGGTACAAGGCCCGTGTCTTGGTGTCTTACCTAGTTTCAGTCTCTTTTCCACTAGATAGAAAAATAAATGGGATTTGTACAAATTCCAAGCTGAACTGAAATACAGTCTGCAGTGTTAATATCCTTCACTCCTAGTTGGTTGTTACTAACATGAAATTCAATGTCACCAGGAGTCCTGGAAGCCCAGGATGGTGAATGACTGGTCCTGGGAGGATTTATGATGCAGATGACGCTGGAGAAGCAGAGTCTACCCAGGGTGGAGAAACCAGGGTCTATTTGGATCTGTCCCAAAATGTCAAGACATTTGTGTGCAGGTAGTTAACCATATCTTACCACAGATTCTTCCTGAATAAAAATGATTTTTGATTTAAAAAAAGAAAAAGTCAGTGTGGTAAAGTGTACCAGATAAGGCCGGAAGGGAGCCACAGTTTGATTCAGTTGGTCTGTCAAAGGCTGGAAGTTGTGCTCCTTGCTCTGTGACCTCTAGAAGCACCAGGCAGTGGCATGAGCAATGGTTCACAGTAGACTTCGTGTGAAGGCTTTAGAGCATTTTCTTCCACTACCAGCTCCAGCTTTGAGATAATTCATAACCACCACGCTTGGGTGAAGGGTCTCTGTGGGAGTTTCTAATGCTTTTCCTGAGGTGAGGGACGTTCCCCGAGATAAGGCAATCATGAAGTTCCTCTTCTTTTCTTCTGGACCGGGTTCAGGGTGTTGCAACGGTGGACCGCAACGCGAGTGGGACACAGTCTCTTCGGAAGCTGACCGTCAGGGCGGAAGTGTTGTAAGTTCCTAGTCCGTAATGATGCCGCGCCACAGGTCTGTGAGACCAACGACGGGCTCTAGGCCTACTTTAGCAGAAGCGCTGGCAAGCTTTGAAGTGGCTCCTATTGCTGCTCTAGGGTACATGGGAAGAAACTCTGTAATCAGGCCGAGATGAGGCAAGGGCAGGGTTAGTCGAGGTAATTAATTTCTTCGTGCATTAGGAGAGTTGCTGGGAAAAGAAGGCTCTCAGTGAGACAAAAGGGAGTTTTTGTATGAGAGGAAGAGAGATACCAGAAGGATAAGGAAAAGACAGCAGCTGGCAGCCACACACAGGAGGCTGACTGAGAAAGCAAGCTAGTTTGTTATTGTTGAAGCTTGTAAAGTGGGACATTTGCTTGGACTAAGCAGTTTTTCAGTGACGTGATTACTGAATTAAATTTTGTTTGTAAGTCTCTGCCTACGAATAAAAATTAGTTCTGCTCCCTGGGCCTGACCAGGAAGCTTCTGCACTGATTTTCCTAGGAGCCAAGCAATGACCAGTGTTCAACGTTTTCTTTTCTAGGAACTCACTCAGTGACTTCTGCTTAAGGTCTGTGTTTCCCCAGGGTAGCCACTGCTGGTCCAAGTCATCTTTGGTGACAATGCATTCAGAAAGGGGTCATACGAGTTTCTCCTCTAATAACAGTGGAGAGAGGATTTACACTTAGACGAGCCAGTGAGGGTCGGCAACACAAGTTCATAATGACGCTCGGACACTGTCTTCCAGGACTCATCATACTAACTGACATTCCTGGACCACAGACTAAAGAAAGAGAGGACATTCTCTCTGGATCAAAGCCACCCTTCCATTTGTTTGACTTTATGGGAGGAAATTCAAAGAGATATCTATCTATTCACATCAGACAGGGTACCAGTGCGGACCAAATCAACAGTTCTACTCGAGTCTTGTTCAGTGCACCAGTGAGGTTATTGGAGTTACTCTTTGGTATTTCACAGTCAACTACTACACCAAGAAGCCCATTCCAGGGTAGGTGATGACTTACGGAAGCTGCATCCCTGGGTATCACTGCAGCTTGTCATCAGCTCCACTAAAGACTGCCTCTGTCCCTGTGACTATTTATCTTTGAGTAACTCTTCATGGGGTGCAGTGGGGACCAGGTAACTGGGTTCCTGAGTCTTTTTGTTGTTGTTTTGGGACATGGCGATCTGTTTTTGTAGCACTGGCTGTCCTGGGACTCACCTGTAAGAGCAGGCTATCCCTGAGCTCAGTGATCTGCCTGTCTCTGCCCTTTGAGTGCTGAGACTAAAGGCATACACCATCATGCCAGGGTCCTGGGTCTTAAGAGCCTTTCACTGCCACCTTGGAGGAAGTGTTTCAATTCCTCCAGGCAGTAGCTATCCAACATCCCAGTACAAAACCAAGAAAAAAAGACAGAGAAGATCAAAGAACTTTGCCAGGTTTATTGGTAACTGGCTGAGTTTGCTGAGAACCACTAACTCACAAGTCAGTGAAACTGACCAGAGAGGTGGGGTGTATGAGATTGGTATGGCTCAGGACACACAAGACCAAGTTCTCAGCACAAGGAACATTTATTTGCCCTGGTAGGACAGAGGGCAGGGCATAAGAGAGAAAGGAAGAGATAGAGGTCAAAGGTGAAGGGGAGGGAACTGGGGAGAGGGGTGGTATTTGTCCTGGAGGGCAGAGAACTATCTCTGGATAGAGAGGAAACAGACATGGCCCATGGGAAAGTGGTGGCTTATAAAGGTAAAAGGGGAAACTCCGTGTTAAGATGAGGTATTTAATTTTAACTGGACATGTTAATTAGGTGACCGTTTGGTTGCTAGACTTCAATACTTTGATAGTGGGACCTTGGTAGTCTGACTCAGGAGAAGGAAGTGGTCAGATAACCGAGTAGACTTTGGTGGCTAGCTTTAGGAATCTCATGGTTTTTAGTAAGGCAGAGGGAGAAGGTCAAGGCTGACCAGAGCCATGCTCTCTACAGTCCAGTTGGCCCGAGTCTCCTCAGGGTTGGGTGGGGATACTAACAGATCACAAGAGGATTTCACAAGACAGTGATAGCGGTGGCTTCTCTAAGGGATCCCTGGTTGCAAGCACTGATGAGTCAACCAACTCTCAGAGTTCATGCATTCCCAGGAAGCCATGGACCTGCTAGCTCATCATAAAGACCCAGCCAAGGAAGTGTTCAGAGCCCGAGGCTGTGACGTCAGCAAAGATAGCAGGTAGAGGCTCCAACAGGAGAAGCGGCCCATAGGTGAGACTCACCAAGCACCACACTGTGTTTACGCACTTCTCCTTTAACCACATTACTGAAGATGTTTGAAACCAGTCACATAAGTAAATTATAAAACAGAACAACAACTGGCACAACGGCTCACAACCGTCCCTTACTCCAGTTCCAGGGGATCCCATGCCATCTTCTGACCTCCTCAGGCGCATCTGTGGTACAAAGACATACCTGCAGGCAAAGCCTCATACATGTGAAAGCCAAATGGAAAAACCAAAGCATCAGTGCTTCCGTGCCCTCCTTTGTAAGGTAGCAGGCTGGCTCCCAGAGCTGTGGGAGTGTCGGTTGTTAGTGTGTATGTTCACATTGATTTTGACAGTGTTAACATTCTGATAGTGAGTATGATGTGTGTATTCACAGTTTATTTGGCGCAGAATTGTAAGAGCACTGAAAACCATAGGAAATATTTTCAGAATGTCTGTCTATAGGGTAGTACATAGGACACCTTGAGTTCCTTGGCAAGGGGGAAACCTGAGACATTTTTTCTTGCCTCTGGAGTAGCTCCTGCCAGCTCACTTCTTTGAAAGCTTTTATGGGGGTGGTGTTTCCCCGGGGAGGAAGCAAGAGGAAACCTAAGTGAGAGGAAGAGATGCTCCTTAAAGAGCCTTCGCTCTTACTTTGTTTGATGCATGAGTGGAGTGTATTTGCTGCTTTAGAACAAAGTCCACGGAGTGGCTTAGCTATCTTTTTTTCTTGAGAAGGAAAGCTGGACTGAAAATGTGAGTGTCGGGCATGTGAGTATCGGGCATAGTGGTGCATGAGAATTGATCATTCCCGGCATGTAGAAGGAGGCAGAGGCAAGTGGATTTCTGTGAGGTTGAAGGCAGCCTGGTCTACATAGCAAGTTCCAGGACAGCCAGGACTAAATAGAGAGACCCTGTCTCAACACACACACACACACACACACACACACACACACACACACACACACACACACACGAAGCTTCTCTGAAAAAGTCTTAGCAATAGTATAGTATGTTATTTCCAAGTCATCAGATGTCCTCTGAGTAGGTTCTGGGACCACTTTGTAATATCTGCTTATGGGAGCAGCCTACCTTTCCTCCCCTCCCCTCCTCCCCGTTCCTAAAGAAGGCCTCATTGCATGCAGGCCAGGAACAGGCTGTGTGTACCTTTAGCCATACCTCTAGCCTTTTTTCATGTTCTCAACTCTAGTTTCCTCGTAAGATAGGTTTAGGTTCCATTCCTCCCCTCAGCACTTCTTAGTCCTTACAGGTTTACATTAATAATTTACGGCTTAGGTAGAAATGGAATGTTATGATCTCAGAGTGTGCAGAGTCATGTCACAGGATCCGCCTTCCTCCTCCAGGCCTGAGAAGGCTACCAGCTGATGGCTCTCAGCAAAGTTCTGCTTTGAGATCTATTCTCAACCACAAAGAGCCACCTTATCCAAGATCGCTTCCTGAGGGGACCCTACTCCCTAGGATGAGTCAGCCTTCGGGTGTGAGTCTGGACTCTTGCTTCTGTGTGGAATAACTCAGAAGACCATCCTGGCTCCCCAGCTCCTGGTGGGAAGGCATGAGGCCTCTCCTGAGTCTATCACAGGCTTTCTTCCTTCTGAGGCTTCTGGCTTCTCTTCCCAGGCTAGGCCTCTATCACACACCAGTCATCTACACACAAATGTGCAGTTTACAAGTGATTCCTAGGTAAACTGCTCATTTCAGAGGCCAAACATTTTTGATGCAGGAATCGATTATGGTAGCTTTGTCGTCACACCTGCTAAGTCAAAGTTCTTATATGTTCTCACATTCTTTTTCTTATGGAAAACAATAGCCGCTACCACCACCACAACAGCCGCAACACACACACACACACACACACACACACACACACACACACACCACACACACACACCACACACACACACACACACCACACACACACACCACATAAACACACACACACTACACATACCACACACACCACATAGACATACACACACACACACACACCACATAAACACACACACACTACACATACCACACACACACACACACCACACACACCACATAGACATACACACATACACACACACACACACACACACACACACACACACACACCTTGCAGTCCCCACACTCACGCCAAAAAGCTGCCTATAGACAACATGGACTACTCTGAGACTACAGTATTTAACAACTCTCTAATGGTTTCCAACCTTTTTCCTCTCCCTTTGAAATAGTCATGGACGAGTTATAATGGTGAGCTAAAGGGAACAAAGGCAAGTATCAGACAACACTTTATCATGGTAGCACACATGTAAGATACTCAGTTTATCAAAAAGATTAAAAACCACATGATCATTTCATTAGATGCTGAGAAAGCATTTGACAAAATTCAATACCCCTTCATGATAAAAGTCCCGGAAAGAACAGGAATTCAAGGCCCATACCTAAACATAGTAAAAGCCATATACAGCAAACCAGTTGCTAACATCAAAATAAATGGAGAGAAACTTGAAGCAATCCTACTAAAATCAGGGATTAGACAAGGCTGCCCACTCTCTCCCTACTTATTCAATATAGTTCTCAAAGTCCTAGCCAGAGCAATCAGACAGCAAGAGGAGGGCAAAGGGATACAAATTGGAAAGGAAGAAGTAAAAACATCACTATTTCTGATGATATGATAGTATACTTAAGTAACCCCAAAAGTTCCACCAGAGAACTACTAAGCCTGATAAACAACTTCACCAAAGTGGCTGGGTATAAAAAGAACTCAAACAAATCAGTAGCCTTCCTCTACACAAAAGATAAACAGACCGAGAAAGAAATTAGGGAAACGACACCCTTCATAATATTCCCAAATAATATAAAATACCTCAGTGTGACCTTAACCAAGCAAGTGAAAGATCTGTATGATAAGAACTTCAAGTCTCTGAAAAAAGAAATTGAAGAAGATCTCAGAAGATGGAAAGATCTCCCATGCTCATGGATTGGCAGGATTAACATAGCAAAGATGGCCATTTTACCAAAAGTGATCTACAGATTCAATGCAACCCCACACTAAAATTCCAATCCAATTCTTCATAGAGTTAGACAGAACAATTTTCAAATTCATGTGGAATAACAAAAAAACCCAGGATAGCTAAAACTATTCTCAACAATAAAAGGACTTCCAGGGGAATCACCATCCCTTAACTCAAGCAGTATTACAGAGCAATAGTGATAAAAACTGCATGGTATTGGTACAGAGACAGACAGATAGACCAGTGGAATAGAATTGAAGACCCAGAAATTAATCCACACACCTATGGTCACTTGATTTTTGACAAAGGAACCAAAACCATCCAATGGAAAAAATATAGCATTTTCAGCAAATGGTGCTGGTTCAACTGGAGGTCAGCATGTAAAGAATGTAGATCGATCCATTCTTATCATCCTGTACAAAGCTTAAGCCCAAGTGCATCAAGGACTTCCACATCAAACCAGATACACTCAAACTAACAGAAGAAAAGGTGGGGAAGAATGTCAAACACATGGGCACTGGAGAAAATTTCCTGAACAGAACACCAATGGTTTATGCTCTAAGATCAAGAATAGACAAATGGGACCTCATAGAACTGTAAAGCTTCTGAAAGGCAAAAGACACTGTCATTAGGACAAAACAGTAACCAACAGATTGGGAAAAGATCTTTACCAATCCTACAACTGATAGAGGGCTAATATCCAAAATATACAAAGAACTCATGAAGTTAGACTGCAGGGAGACAAATAACCCTATTAAAAATGGGGTACAGAGCTAAACAAAGAATTCACAGCTGAGGAATATTGAATGGCTGAGAAACACCTAAAGAAATGTTCCACATCCTTAGTCATCGGGGAAATGCAAATCAAAACAACCCTGAGATTTCACCTCACACCAGTCAGAATGGCTAAGATCAAAAACTCAGGGGACAGCAGATGCTGGTGAGGATGTGGAGAAAGAGGAACACTCCTCCATTGTTGGTGGGATTGCAGACTGGTACAACCATTCTGGAAATCAGTCTGGAGGTTCCTCAGAAAATTGGACATTGTACTACCTGAGGATCCAGCTATACCTCTCTTGGGCATATACCCAAAAGATGCTCCAACATACAACAAAGACACATGCTCCACTATGTTCATAGCAACCTTATTTATAATAGCCAGAAGCTGAAAAGAACCCAGATGCCCTTCAATAGAAGAATGGATACAGAAAGTGTGGTATATCTACACAATGGAGTACTACTCGGCTATCAAAAACAATGACTATGAAATTCATAGGCAAATGGAATGAACTAGAAAATATCATCCTGAGTGAGGTAACCCAATCACAGAAAAACACACATGGTATGCACTCATTGATAAGTGGATATTAGCCCAAATGCTTGAATTACCCAAGATGCACAGAACACATGAAACTCAAGAAGGATGACCAAAATGTGGATGTTTCACTCCTTCTTTAAAAGGGGAGCAAAAATACCCATAGGAGGGGATAGGGAGGCAAAGTTTAGAACAGAGACTGAAGGAACACCCATTCAGAGCCTGCCCCACATGTAGCCCATACATATACAGCCACCAAACTAGATAAGATGGATGAAGCTAAAAAGTGCAGGCTGACAGGAACCGGATATAGATCTCTCCTGAGAGACACAGCCATAACACGTCAAATAAAGAGGCGAATGCCAGCAGCAAACCACTGAACTGAGAATGGGATCCCTGTTGGAAGAATTAGAGAAAGGACTGAAAGAGCTGACGGGGCTTGAGACCCCATATGAACAACAATGCCAACAAACCCGAGCTTCCAGGGACTAAACTACTACCCAAAGACTATACATGGACTGACATATGACTGCAACTGTTTATGTAGCAGTGAACAGCCTTGTTGTGGGACCAGTGGAAGGGGAAGCCCTTGGTCCTGACAAAGCTGGACCCCCAGTGTATGGCATTGTTGGGGGAGCAGTAATGGGGGGGAAGGGGAGGGGGAGAAGTTTGGGGGCTGATGGACTAGAAACTGGGAAAGGGAATAACATTTGAAATGTAAATAAGAAATACCAATTTAATAAAAAATGGAAAAGAAATAAAAAAAAGAAAATTCACACATAAAACTTTTATGTTTAATATGTATAATAAATAGATATTTAATTTATACATATATAAAAAGATACTTGGTTTATTTATTTTTAGACAGGATATCTTCTCTAGCTCATGGTTCAAGTTTGGATAACTCTTGATATACAAAACAATGAGTTGTGGACAAGGAGAGTGGACAGAAACCCAGATGGCTCTAGGATTTACCTGTGTTCAAAAGAATGACCCCTAAAAATGAAGACAAAGAACATAGAGAGGTGCCACAATGCTATTGATGGGGAATTAGTATTTCTGAGAATGGTTCTAATACCCCGGCGTAATCAAGTGAGCCAGTCTGAGCATGTCACTCATTGTTTCTTTAGGTTTTTTTAAACTTAACTAAAGCAAAAATCTCCTGTTTTGTTTGTCTGACATGGGTGTCTCTGTGTAGCCCTGGCTGCCCTGGAATTTGCTATGTAGGCCAGGCTGGTCTTGAACTCTCAGAGCTCTTCCTGCCTCTGCCTCCTGAGTGCTGGCTACATTGTGACCTTTTCACCCACCCCTGTAATGAATCTCCCTCATACTCATTGCCAGTCACGTCCTTTCCTTCTCTCTCTCCCTTTCCCACGGTCCACTTCTTTCCTTCTATTCTGATGTCCTTGTACAGCTTCTGGCAAGAAGCCTGCCTTGCTGGTCCCCCTCCAGCATCGCAGGAGTTGCCCACGGGCTCACTGCGAGTGAGGACAACTCGCTGTTGATGTAACGGCTCCCCACGATGATGCTCCCACTCACCCTGACTCTCTCTCTTCCACACAGGAGTAAGACAAGCTGACTCCATGACAGGTTTCAAATTGGCAATTCAGGAGATTAGGCCTAAATCTCTGTTTCCGAGACCTGGGCACGTCCAGGCAAGCCTAGGCACACAGACACTCACTCGAAATGCAACATATTTATATGGAACACATATATGCAATATATATGAAAACATGAATGTATGTATTTTGAGTCAGGGTCACTCTATGTAGCTCTGGCTGTCCTGGAACTCACTCTGTAGACAAGGCTGGCCTTGAACTCAGGAATTCCCCTCGCTTCTGCCTCCTGAGTGATAGGATTAAGGTGTTCACTACTACTGCCTGACAGGAGTTATACATTTTTGTGCATCCTTGCTGTGCATGGGCACACACACACACACAGACAGACACACACACGCAGGCGTGCGCGCGCGCGCACACACACACACACACACACACACACACATGCAGGCAGACACACACACACTGAGCCACAAACCAACCAAGGGATGTTTTTATCTTGATTTAAAAGTCCACTTATTTCTTCAATTTGTATAGTTTTTTCCCTGTGAACTATTTTTTTTTAACGCTTTTTTTTTTTTTTTTTTTTTTTTTTGGAGCTGGGGACCGAACCCAGGGCCTTGCGCTTCCTAGGTAAGCGCTCTACCACTGAGCTAAATCCCCAGCCTATTTTTTTTTTTAAATTGTGACTTTTCTCTGTGTCTTCCACATCTCTCTTCCTTAAATTCATTTTGGGGAAGAAGAGACTGCCTACTTCCTAATTAGCCCTTTAACTTATCCTTCTACCTCCCCCGCCCCCCGTCCCTGTTCTTGAGACAGAGCCTCATGTAGCCTAGGCTGGCCTGGAACTTACTGTATAGCCAAGGATAATCTTGAACTTGAATTCTCCTGCTCCTATCCCAGGAGTGCTGGGATCCCAGGTGTGCACCGCAGGCCCGGGTTTGTCCTTCTCTTTGGAACTCTCTTTTGTGCACACAAACTCCTGATGGTAAGCTGGAGTCTTTTGTGAAGTTCTGTGTGGATGTGGCTGGCACCCTCCTCTGCGGGTTTAGCATCTCCTTGCTCAGCCCTGGGAGATCGATTGCCATCACTGAGCTCTGTGTTCTCTCTTTGTCCTTGTGGGTTTGTCCCCTGACTGTAATTTTCCTAGTCTTGGGGAGGAGTAAGCATGGATATATGTTGGGAAGATAACTTAAAACCACTGAACTCTCCAAAGAATGGATTTTATGGAATATAAACTTTATGTCAGTAGAATACATTTTAAATACTTTTGGCATGTGGTGGCTTTATCAGAAAGCATGAGCGCAGATTTTAGAGATGAGGAGATTGAACCAGAGACATTTCAGTGAGAGTCCCAGGACAGTGATGGTTTAAGAGGCGGCATTTAGTGCTGATTCAGTGCACGGCAACAGCACTGTAGCACTGCCTTTGAGCAGAGGCATAGGCAGGACTGTTCAGTACTGTTCTTGTGGTCCTAGCCTATCCTACTTGCAGGTACTGGTACTGACACTTAGGAACACTGATACTTAAGCTAAGCTTTATCTCCGAAACAGTGAAACATTCTTTAAGAAACTGACTCAACAGCTCCGAAAAAAAGAAAAAGAAAAAAAAAAAAAAAAAGAAACTGACTCAAATCCAGCTCTGGGCATGCAGAGAATGCATGCTATACCCCTCATTTAGCATGAGCAGCAGCATCCTGGATTAATTCCCAAGCATTGAACAAAAAGAAGAAAAATATCAATTATATTATCAATGATTCTAAAATAGCGATGATAGTCATACCCTGGGTCGTCTTTGGCATAGACGGGAAAAATGAGAGCCCTTGACAGCAGCAACGGGGAATGCTCAGGAGAAGAGGGGCTGTGTTTCTCCTGTGCTTTTTCCTTCCTAGCCCTCATAATGTAGCTTGATGAATACCCAGAATCCAGAGCAGCTTAAGAACATACAAGAGGAGTTAAGTGGTCTGTAGCTTTTATCAACATAGCCCAGATCAATGCCTCGAAAGAAAGCATCTCCTGTTTTTCCTTAGGGATTGCACGTCAAGCCTCCATTAGTGTTCTGTACTCTTTCCGGCCATATCCCCCATATCTGTTTCTGTGCATTTCTAACTTCTTCATTTCATCTTCGAAGTCTTTTACACCCCTGTGAGGCTATAAGAGATAGCTTATATCATAGCTTATTGCCTTAAGCAATTCAGTGTTAATACATGACATCAAACAGATTTCTTTCCAAAGTCGATCCTTGATTTCTTGGGCCTCTTAGCCTTTTAGCCCCTTGAATTTTCACGATCCATGCAGGGAAAGCTGGTCTTTCTTCTGGATTCTGATGACTTCCAAACTGTGCTCCGAGGTGCCTCTTGAGTCGTCAGCAAGCTGGAACTGCCCTGGGGTCGTCACCCTAAGCAAATGAAAAGATAGGATGCCTAAGAATTTTGGATGGATAATGAACAAAAAATTTCAGTAAAATATATTGCAAATATTATGGGGGCATAAACTAATAGTAAAACAAACAAATGTACTTGTTATTTATTTGAAATTTAAATTGAGGTGGGTGTCCTATTTTACCTGGTAACTCTAGGTCTAGGCTACTGAAAGGCTACAGTCCTGGCTCCTGGCTTTAGAGAATACTAGTTTTGTGGGGGGAAGGAGGCCTCGCTACCAAACAAATGCCTCTGCTCATACTGTACCCTTTCTATAGACCGTGACCCCTCTATAGGCATGCCTCTTTGAAATTCCCTGCCTTGCCAGGCCTACAAACATTGTCAGGGCTTTTGGCCTCCTCCCCAAGATAAACTTTTCAATGGCTTGGTTGGAAGCGTGGTCAAGGAGTAGCTGATGGTGTAATGCAGGCCTAAGGAGAGAACCAGAGAAAGCCAGTGCCTGTGTTGGTACCCATTTGTGCCCCAAACTTCAGGGCTCCTGCTTCAGAAAGCTTCCAGAGCCTTTTCTATTTTGTGTGATTTTTGCTGGTTTTCAGCTTGGAGGGTATGGGCAGAGTACCACATTTCCCCTTTCTTTCTTTCTTTCTTTCTTTCTTTCTTTCTTTCTTTCTTTCTTCCTTCCTTTCTTTCTTTCTTTCCCCTTCCTTCCTTCCTTCCTTCCTTCCTTCCTTCCTTCTTTTATTTGTTTAGTGACAGGGTCCAGAAAATAAGCCTAGTGTCTTCTGCAGGCTAAAGTTACCCTATACAAGTGAGCCAGACATCTATCTATACCTTCTTTCCTCTTCTCTTCAACACTTGTGCTTGTTTTAGTCAGTGTTTTGGGAAAATAATCTACCGCTTCTTGTAAATTAACTAATGGTTTAGCTTGTAGAAGTACCTACCTAACTGGATGCTGTGGTTCATGTCTGTAGTCCCAGCTACTTGTGAGGCTGCTAACAGAAGATTATGAGGCCAGCCTAGTGTCCTGAGGTTTTCCTTGCTGTGAGGAGACAATGTGACTGAGAACTCTTATAAGGACAACATTTAATTGGGGCTGGCTTACAGGTTCAGAGGTTCAGTCCATTATCATCAAGGCGGGAACACAGCAGTGTCCCGCTTCTAACTTTGTATCCAAATGTGACAGCCGCCTCCCAAGCACTGAGACTGTAGCTGTGCACCAACACAAAATATCCCTGTATCGGGGCTGCATATGAGCCACGTGACAGGAGTTCAAATTATAGCTGCTTTAAAAAGCTGGCATAATTCTTCTCCAGTAAAAGGCAGGTCTGTGTGACCAGATTCTGCTTTTTTGTCTGTGTCAGCCATTCTTGGCTTTCCTCCTCATATTTGCACTATTTCCATTGCTCCTGTACGTATAAAGGCAAAGGAGAAACGAGTGGTCTCTCTCCCCCACCTCCCTCTCTCTCTCCCTCCCTCCCTCCCTCCCTCCCTCCCTCCCTTCCCCTACTGGTAGCACCATGTAGCCCAGGCTATCCCCGAACTTGTGCTCCCCCCACCCTCCTTCTCCTTCTTCCCTAAATAGTTTCTTTGAGGCCCAGCTAGCAAATTTTGCTCATGCCTGGGGAGCTATGGGGATTTGCTGGGGCAGTGTTTCAGTTGTACAACACGGAGTTCCTGAACAGGAAGGAAGATGAGAAAATTTACACATGTGAACGAGTATGTAAACTCTTCAAGAGATAAGGGATAAGGGGTGTTTCTTTAATATTTAAATTTAATTTTTTCTTTATTTGAGACAGGGTCTTGCATCTGGTTATGTAGTCCATGCTGGTCTCAAAAGTAGCATCTTTGCACAGGCTAGGCCTACACATTTACTACTTAGCTGCACTCCCAGACACATGGAGTTCAAGTTCTTTTTTGTATAACAGAGTTTCCTTCTAAGCCAAATTTACCATCATATTGAACACACACACACACACACACACACAGAGAGAGAGAGAGAGAGAGAGAGAGAGAGAGAGAGTACTCTAGATATATAGTTTTACGACATCTACACATAAACAACACTTCAAGAAGAGTAAGAGTTTATTTTGAGCCAAATATGATTGCCTGTGGCTCAAAAACACTGATTTAAGCCACCCCAATGACTTGTTCCTCCTTGCAAACAGCGTTTTCCGTTCAAGCAGGTGCACAGTGGGTGGAGAAAGGGGCAGTCGCTAAATCAGAATCCTGGGAGGAAACTTTCCCGGTTGCAAACTTAAGGTGGAAGAGCAAACGCCACGGGCTCGCGGCTGCCTGCGCAGCCTCGGGGTCCCCTTCCCTGCCAGCTCCTCCCCTGGTCTTTGCCGACCTTCCGCACCCCTGCCCAGCGCCGCCGCCCGAGCCGACGTGGCGGAGCGCACAGGTCGCGGTCAGGTGGTCGGTGACGCCCGGGACCGGCTCCCGGGAGGGCGGCGCCGACGCCCGGGGTGGGGACTGCGCGGGCGGCCGCGGGCGGAGCGCGGAGCGGCGCGGAGGAGCGCGGCGGGCGGAGCGCCGGGAGCGAGGTGGCTCAGACATGGACCGTGGCGAGCAAGGTAGGCGGCTGCTGGCTCCTGGCTGCCGAGCGGAGCCCCGGAGCCGCGCCTGGGAGACCCCAACCCGGTCCGCTTCGTGGCGGAGCCGGGGAGTCTCTTACCAGCGCGGAGCGGGAGGAGGGCCCGCGCCGCGGGAGCGGGAGAGTGAGTGTGCTCCGGCGTGCCCGAGCGACTGTGCGCGGTCGCGTGCGAGTGTGCGGGGAGGAGAAGGGTGGCGAGAGGCCACGGAGGTGCTAGGATGCGCGCAGGGAGGGCCACCGCGCTGGCTTTGGTGTCACCAGCAGATCCTGGAAGTGATGGCGTTTTGATGGGACCAAGACTTGTGAAGACTTCCTGCTCGCCAGTTGGGATTGTTGGTGGCCTTTGAGCCCGTGAGCCACAGTGTTTGGATGTAGATATTTGCCATAAGAGGAGTCCCCAAACTGTAGAGTGCAGTCTGTGGGTTTGGTTGGGGGAAGGGAGCTTTCACGACCTGAGTCTTAGTTACCAGCCAGGTGAATCGCACAGTAGGGAACCTTTGGTTTCCCGCACCAAGGTGTTCCTTTTACTTCCTAAGATAGCTAGTCAAGTGAAATTGCCCGGAATAGAATCAACGGAGATGTGGCCAGAAGCAGATTATGATTTTTAATGGAAATATTGCCTACATTGGAGAGCTCTGCTGTGAAACTGGCCTGGTTGGGCACTCCTGAAAAGGGTATAGGAGTGCTAAAGAAAACGCCAAGTGTTTTGGAAGTGGTTTTAGGAATCATTCCTGGTGTTTGCCCCTGGTATGAGTATCAAGGATGAGTCTTTGAAAATGTAAATAAAACTGTATTTCACAAGTATTGTGTGTCTTTTACCTATGATTAATTTGTAAGGTAGGTTTTTTTTTTAACGTAGTAATCCCTCCTTTCTCTTCCCCCCCCCCACCCCGCGATAATTTCACGATCACTCCATGAGTTTCCTGCTACTCATGTACCTATACAAATGCACACACGCTGTCTAGACTTTTGGTTTTTGGGGTTGCAACCCGTGTTGCCTCTTTGAGCCTGAGTTAACTAGGTAACTTGTTCTTTGTATGTCAGTGAGTTAGAAAGTTTGTACTGGGAAAGTTGGGAAACCTGGGACGCCTGTATATTCCATTTGACCTTGCCTGCAGACTGTGTCAGGGTGCATATGTTAGTGCGCTCTATGTGTGCTTGCCTATGAATCTGTTTTTTTTTTTTTGTTGTTTTGTTTTTTTTGTTTTGTTTTTTGTTTTTTGTTGTTGTTTTTTTTTTTTTTTGCCATGTTTAATATACTGATGGTTTTAGTAAAGTCTGCTACTTTCAAGTGTGCTGAAGGGCTGTTTGGTTTCCGTGTCTGTGTGATTGTTTTAATGAACTGTATGTTTTAGCCCAGCAGCTGTCTCAGCCCTTGGTGCCTCTGTAGCATTCCAGCAGGCTGATGTGCTCTGTGTGGTTTTATGGGACTTGTTTTTTTTTTAAGTTCCTTATTCTAGGACTTGTAAAGTGAGTCTTTGCAGGCTGCTACTGTAGCTGTCAGCTGTGCACCCTGTCGCCTCCTTGAAGAGCACGGAAGGGTTGGGAGGCTGGGTCCTCAGGGAAGCCTACTGCCTTATTCTTGCTAGATTTCCTAGTACCTTTGTGACAGGTGGCCTACCTGTCTCTAGTCAGCCAGTCCCCCAGGGAACAGGGAGGGACCCCACAAAGCTTGTTAGTGCCTAAGCTGAAAGTGCTTGTGGAGCTTCTGCCAGCTGCTGACCTCTGCTTTTTTTCTGGGATCAGACTGTGCTGGCAGGACAGGTGAGTTTACCTGTAATGGGCCTTTGGATTGGTAGAGCAAGGGCTTCAGCATGAAGTGCATCTGGGAGGGACTCCAGGCTTCCTGTTGGGTGGCAGTGACACGTGCAATTTTAAACCTGGTATACTGTGTTGGCTGGGATAGAGTGCAGCAAACTGGTTGTGTCCTTAATTGTGAGGGCTTGTTGTTGTCCTGTCTGTCTGTCTGTCTGTCTGTCTATCTGCAGAAATATTTCAATCTATATCAGAAACTGTCTGGATTTATATTTTGTATGCTTGGAGTTTTCTTAACCCTTGTCCCTTATAACATCACAGAAGTTTAGCTGTGCCGATAAATGTCCTCCTTCTTGTCTTACATGAACTCCATTGAAAAGGTCTTAAATTTTCTTGTTTGTTGGTGCCGCTAATCTACCTTTTGCTACTGATTTTCTTAGCAGACCTCTAAGCTTAAAAACAGTGTTGGGTTCTTTGATACTTTGTAATCTGTGCCCAGATTTTACTGTTTTATTTTTCTACTTTGTGTTTAGACGCTGGGTCCCATCCAGCCCTTCTGTTGTACTGGCTCTCAACCTTCAACTGCAAAGCTCCGAAAGGCATTTTTCAGGGAGGGCACAGGAAACTCGATGTGTGTAATGTTTCCTATGCTGCCACTTGCTAGCTGGAGCGTGCCTGTGTGAAGACAAAGCCCTCCTGCCTCCTTTTAAGGGCTGAATACATATTTATAAGCAAGGACTCCCTTATGCCATTAAGAATTGTAGTATGTCAGCAGCAGTTGCCCACACGCTCAGCATGTTGTTAGCTTAAACAGAGTAATGTTTTAAGGGGAAAGAGGAAAGGCTGCCAGGGCCACAAACCTGGGAGAGAACGAGTGGGTAGGCAAAGAACAATAGAGTGATGTGTTGTTAATATTTGACCCTTTAGCCTTAGAGTTAGGACAGATCTGGGATGCCCTTTATTTAAAAGGGAAGCAGGTGTAAAGCAGAGAAAGATGGACATCCTAAAAGGTGTGCTCCCCAGACCCTGGGAGTGGCCTGCCCACGTTAGGAACCTCTCTGTTCATCTGTTCAGTACTGCCCGTTTCATCATGGTATGGATATCTTAGTTATCCTCCACTTCCTGCTTTTGTTTTTGGTGGCAACCTGCCTGGTCCTCAGGGGGAAAAGCCAGCAGTAAAAGTAGCTGTGTTCTCTTAGCAGGCTCTTAAAATGGAATAATCTATGTGTGTAATAAAAACACATTAGACACCCCCAGTTCAGAGCAGAACAGAGAAGGCCCAGTCCATGGGGATGTGCCATGGAGCCCTTCCTAGCAGGCTAACCTCATTTTCTACCCTCTTGAGGTTAATTTACTGTTTTAATTGTTGACTCTTATAAAAATCTCTTTTGAGACTCTCTCAAACATTATTTAAATTGGCTGGGTACCAGTTGTGCAGAGACCATAGTTTTTACGTTTTTTTAATTAAACAAAGAAATCAAAGGATTTATTGATTGTTTGATTGATTTAGACAGGGTTTTGCTCTGTAGCCCAGGCTGGCCTAGAACTTGCAGTCTGTGTTCTGGGGTCATAGGTGTAGGTCACCATGCCTGTTGAATTGGGGGTACTTAAGATGTTAGTGATAATCGGGGAGAAAAAGAATATTCCAATCTAAAAGTACTTTCTGGTACTAAAATAGTTGTTTATTTTAGAAGAATTGGAAATGTGGATGAAGAGAAAGGAAATAAAACCACTTTTAACACCATTCTGACAATTCATAGTGTGATTGTGTGTCTACCCTTTTAAATGGGCAAGTCATAAAGCTGGAGCGTTGAGCGTCTGTAAAGTATCTTTTACTCGCCTGTGCAATTGTCTCGGAGGCTCACTACCTCAGTCGATAACCTAGGCCTAGTCCTGGAAGCTTCTGGTCTCCATACAATCTTATCTAGGCCTAGAATGCTTTCAAGCCTTTGAAAATTACTGCTGAATAAACTCACCCTTCCTAATTCTTTCTGAACTCTGACGTCTGATTCAACTCAGCTGTTCTGACTCAAACTCCTCTCCACGATGGCTGATTTAATCTGTCTTCCCTTTTGGCCTCTGATTAAATAACTCTGCCTGGCCTCATACTGACTCTGGCAATCTGATCTGATCTTCTGGCCCTTTTCATTCTCTCTCGTTCTTTCTTCACCTGTGTCTAGCTTGTTCTCCCCCCCCCCCCCCCCCCCCCCGCAATCTGTCTCTATACCACTGTCCTGGTAAAACTGCCCTCTCTCCTCGTCCCTCTCTGCTGTGCTCTCTTAAGCAGCCTCTCTTTTCTCTCCTTCTCCTGAGATTTGGGCAGATCCTATTCTGTCAAATCTTTTTCCGATTTGTTACTTTGTCTGCCATTCAATTAGACATCACTTTCAAACCTGGGTGCTTTCTTCTACAAACTAACTTTACCTTCATTTTTGGGATTAAAGATGTGTACTGGGCCGGGGAGATAGCTCAGTGGTTAAGAGCACTCACTGCTCTTCCAAAGGTCCTGAGTTCAATGCCCAGCAACCACATGGTGGCTCACAACCATCTGTAATGGGATCTGATGCCCTCTTCTGGTGTGTCTGAAGAGAGTGACAGTATATATATATATATATATATATATATATATATATATACACACACACATATATACATATATATACACATATATATACGTATATATACATATATATGTTATATTATATATTATATATGTGTATTAAGGTATGTGCTAAGGCTGAATCACACCACAACAGGAAACAGGTTATTTTAGTAACTAGCGTAACCATCTCAGGTTCACAGTGCAACAGCATCCTGTTTTATAACTAGTCCTTTAAAAATAAACTCTATATTTAAACCAGGCTTGGTGGTCCCAGTCTGGCATACCAGCCCCTCAGTAGCTTGAGGCAGGAGGATCTCAAGTTCCAGGTTGGCCTGGGCTACAAAGTGAGCTCAAGGTCACTTTGAAAGAGTAAAAAGGCAAGTTAGACTAGCTCAGACCAGGTGAATCTTTCTAACTTGTCAAGGCTGTCGACTTATTCTCTAGAACTGCCACTCAAAAGAAAACCTCAGCCTTCACAACGTAGCAACAATTCCTTCATACATATGTATATACATATATATGAAATCTGTAATTTTATTATTTTTAAAGTTTTTTAAAAAATATTTATTTACTTATTATATATGACTACACTGTAGTCGTCTTCAGACACAACAGAAGAGGGCATCGGATCCCCTTACAGAATTACAGATGGTTGTGAGCCACCATGTGGGTGCTGGGATTTGAACTCAGGACCTCTGGAAGAGCAATCAGTGCTCTTAACCACTGAGCCATCTCTCCAGCCCCATTTTATAATTTTTTGTGTATGGGTGTTTTGCCTGCCTGTATATATCCAGAGCAAAGTTTCCTTTGTTTCTTTTGATGGGGCTGTTGGGTGAACTGGATCTCAGAACCCAGGTAACAGCATGTTCCAGCAACTTCATTGCTCTATGTGTGTGTGCATGTTCCACAGCCAGAGCAAGGCAGGCACTTTTCTTTCTCTCCACCTTATGCTTTAGATGCAGCCTCTCTCTGAAGCTGACGCTTGCCATTTTAGCCAGGCTGGTGAGCTCCTGGAATTGCCTGTCTCTCTCTCCAGTGTTGGGGTTGTATGCATTGGTCATGCTGTCTTGCTTTTTACTTGGGTGCTGTTTGTTTTGTTTTGTTTGAGACAAGGTTTCTCTGTGCTGCCCTGGCTGTCTTGGAGCTCGTTTTGTAGACCAGGCTGGCCTTGAACTCACAGACATCTATCTACCTTTGTCTGCTTCTTAAATGCTAGGATCAAAGTCGTGCGTCACTGCCTTTGCACGACTCTTGCAGTGCTAGCTGTTGCCCACTAAGCACCTTTTTTTTTGAATGTGTGTGCATCATGACTGTAGGAAGAATTCTTAGAGGAGTGTGACTGTTCACTTTTGATTGTGCCAAATCCTGCTTGTGGAAATGGAGCCAATTATTCCGCCAGCATGTGTTAATGTCTGCTCCCTACACCACGTGGTCACAGCATTCCTGTACAAGCTCAGCTTTACCTATCTTACAAAAGAAACAATTCTCCTCTCCCTCTCCGCTCCTCGTCACCCCAACCCTCTTCTCCATCCTCCCCCTCTCTTTATTTGGAGACAAGCTCTCACCAAGTAGCCCATATTGGCCTCATGTGTGTTGTAAGCCCTTGGCCTCAGCCTCAGCTGTGAGCACCACACGGGCCGATGTCCTTTTCTGATAGGAAAGTGTATCCACTCTTTCTGCATGTTTCAAATTTACATTTCATTTTCAGCAAAACGTTCAGCCGTAATCGTTGTGTCGTGTGAATTTTATCTGTAAAGCTCAGCCTTCTGTCCTTGACCGAGGGGCTGATGTGAGGGCGGACGTTTGTTTTCCTTAGGTCGAGATTTCTTCATTGACTTTATGGTGGTTTTTCTTTCTTTCCAAGCAGGAATACTAACCAATTATCCTTTTCATTTATAACATCTAGCTTATGAATCATTCCTAGAAATGTCTTCTTCACTCCGACTTCACATTTCATGCTTTTATCTTTTTACATCTAAGTCTTCCATCCATCTGGAGTTTATTTTAATCGGAGGTGTGAAGTGAGACCCTCAGCTAGGCGGTGGTGGCACTGGAGGGGAAGGGGGGACAACTCTTGAGTTTGAGGTGAGCCTGGGCTACAGAGTTAGTTCTAGGACAGCCTGGGCTACAGAGAAAGCCTGTTTCCAAAAAAACAAAAGAGGAGGAGGAAGAGGGGATGGGGGAGGAGAGCGAGGGACAGAGTTGGGGGGGGGAGAGAGAGAGAGAGAGAGAGAGAGAGAGAGAACGAACACCTCTACCCCTCTGTCTGTCTGCCCACTTGCTGCCCAGTTCCTAACACCATCTCTTGTCCAACAGGTTTTCCCTCTCTGACTTGCAGGCTGTTGTCAGGCTCTGCACTCTTGCTTTCTCTTTTTCCTCCTTGATTTGTGTGTTCACTGCCTGCAGCTAATTTCACGAGATGTAAGACATGCTGTGAAAGACACATCTCCTCCTCCATTGTTTCATTTTGGGTTTTTTTTTTTTTTGGTTTGCTGTCAGACTTTACTATGCTTGCCAGATTTTATTTCCAAACGAGTCCTACAGTTAACCTGCCCAGGTAGAAATTGAGTGGAAATGCTGTGAGCATATCCCTTTTTCTTTCTGTAGAATCAGAATCCTCTACTTCCCTTCCTCCCCCTTCCCCTCTTTCCCTCCCCCTCCCTCCCCACTTCTCCACTCCTCCGTGCCTTTCCCAGTCTCTCACCTTTAGCTCTAGACAGGCTTACCCTCATGGTCCTCTTGAAAGCTGTAACCATAGATGTGCAGCAACATACACCGTGTAGTCTGCTGTTTTTTCTTTAATTACTATGGAACACCTTGAATAATGTTTGTCAGAGTCATACTGTGTTTACAGTTTGCTTTGGATGCTGTAAGATAATAAGCAATTTACCACAGACAAAGATGATGATTTCGTGGCTTCACTGTTGTAGTGTTTCAGGAAGGACTGGAATCCTCCCTTAGGTTTAATCCAGTCTCCTCCTTTCAGAGTTAATCCAGTCTGGCATCTATGGCCAAGGGACCCCCTTCTCACAGAGGTGGTTTCACCTTAAGCTGTGCCACAGCGGCAGGTTCAGGAAGAGTAATTACCGCCTGATGAGACGATTGCCTTTCCCTCCCCAACCTTTGCTTCTCTGCTGCTGCCCCTGGTGCCATCCTTGTTCCTGTGGGGCTGTCTACCTGTCCCAGCACAGAATGAAATAAAAAAAATATATATTTGTATGTGCATGTATATATATATATATATATATATACACACACATATACAAATATGTACATATATACACTATATACATATATGCATATATACACATATGTACACTATATATATACACATATGCACACACATATACACACACATATATACTATATACATATATGCATGTATATACACACATGTACACTATATATACACATATGCACACACATATACACACACATATATACTATATACATATATGCATGCATACACATATATGTACACTATATACACATATGCACACACACACATATATATACACACATATATACACTATATACACATATGCACACACACACACACACACACACTATATATACATACACACACACCACACACTATGTTACCTTGGTTCTTTTCTTCTCTAATGGTCCCTTCCCCGTCATGTGGCTCCTCTGTTACGTGGCTGACCTCCATGATGGCTTAATGGAAACATCATGACTTTCTCTCTTCCTTTGCGTGTGTTCCTCCACTTGCACTGCTGAGACTTACAGCTTGTCTTCCTTGGGTTTTCTTTGGAACTCCATTCAGTAAGAGACCTCTTTTCAATTCTTGCATTAATGAGTAAGAAGCCCAAGAGATGAGCCTGGTTTCCCTGGTATCAGGTGACCATGACGGGACCTCTGCTGTTTGGAGGTCGGATTCTGTTTTTGTCATTACAGATAATGCTGTAAGAGAAACAGTTTATCATGGGTTTCCTAGAGCATAGGGAGGATGCTAACGCGAACATTAGAACTTTTAATCATTGTTACTAGAAAAATTTGTTGCCATTTTTCTTGTAAAAAGTATTTAGAACTTAGCTCAACATGGTAGTCACTCCTGTGATCTCAGCACCCTGGGAAGCTGAGGCAGGAGGATTGCCAGGTGTTAAATTTAAACCTATTGCTCTGTTGTGCTTGGCTTATTTCATTTGGTGCTGTGTCCGTGCCCTTAGGGTTCATCCACAGTGTGATGTGTGGTATGATTGTCATCTGGGGACTGGAGACATTCTGTGTGTGTGTTCTACATCTTCTGTGTTATTTGCCTGGCCTTCTTCTTCCTCTTGCTTCTGGGACTAGTACCACAGCAAACATATCTCCTTTAAATACTGCCATCTCCTCAGATATATGTGACATTCATTAACAATGTCTCTAGCCAACCTTTTACATTTTGGAAAAACCTGTGTATTGTTTTCTAAAATGTGTCCCCACCAGAAGTGCTCAGGGCTGCCATTTTTCCACATCGTCACCCACACTTGCCTGTTTCTTGTGATTCCTGTGATAAGTGGTCATCCTAAAGGATGACAGGAATGCTTGGTTGTGGCTTTGATTTGCATTTCTGATGGTGAGGAATGGTTGGCATCTTTGCATATTGTTTATCAGAGAAGGGTCTTTTGAAGCCCTTTGTTTTTGTTGTTGTTGACTTGAAGAGTTCTTTATATATTGTAGATACTGATCCTCTATTGTCATGGTTTGTAAGTATATTTTCCTGTTCTATAGCTTGACTTTTTACTTCCTTAATTGTTTTTTCTTCTATGTTGATTTCCTGACTTAAAAAAAAATAAGACATATGGTTGAAAAATATCAGTTTTATGTTTCAAATTTCTATTTCCTAGGAGGTGTGGATGGTTTTTTGGCTATTTGTGGTTCCTTTTGAGATTTTTTTTTAAGCTACTCACTCTTCTTAATAAAGCTCATGCCTCCCATTATCTTCCCCTTCCCTTACACGTGGTGTGCTCTGTGGCCCTAAGCACTTTACACATTACACATCCCTCCATCCCCACAAAACCATCTTCCTTCCCTAATTCTTAGCCCTTTATTTTTCTTACTTTTCTTACTTACTCTTAGCCAGTTCAGTTCATGTTTTTCTTACCACTTAGGCTATGTTGTACTTTAAAAAAAAAGATTTATTTATGTATACGAGTACACTGTAACTGTCTTTAGACACACCAGAAGAGGGCATCGGATCCCATTACAGATGGCTGTGAGCCACCATGTGGTTGCTGGGAATTGAACTCAGGACCTCTGGAAGAGCAGTCAGTATTTCAACCACTGAGTGATCTCTCTCTCCAGCCCCTATGTTGCACTTTTAAATGTCAACTAGCAAAATATAGTATTAAGAGTAAATACTTTTAAGTGACATTTTGGGCATACTGTGATGTCTCTGAGTGACCTTTGATACTTCTTTCTTGGAGTTTGTCTGTCTTAAGACTTTAAAGGCTTTGGTAATCAGTACTAAAAACAGTGGTCTCAGCCATTCATTTGCATATCTTAACTCATGAAGACACTTGTTGGAGAAAAATGCAAATTCAGTTTTAACAATTGCATGTATAAAGACTGGAAACTCACTGGATCACGTGATCCCTGCTGCATTCTTTCTCAGCCAGTGTGGATGGGCTCCCACATGGAGGCTGTGGCTCCCTCAACAGCCAGGAAAAGGATGGAGCGTGGTTTATGCAGCCTTCTTGCGATGTTGCTCCACACTCAGTATGGGCGTTTCTAGGAGGCTGACTGGAAGCACGGGCCTCATCACACAGTGCTGGTTGGAAGACGTCAGCATGAATGGAGTCAGACTGGAGTAGACAGAAAAAGCTAAGGATAAGGGAGAGAAACTGGCTCTGCCTAGAGACAAGAATATATGTTCAAATATGCTTCTAGCTTTATATAAACCACAGAAGCGTGTTTTGTAAATAGAACAGAGACTGGTTCTTTCCTTCTGCAGTGTATCTGTGTAAATGCCTTGTCTATATAAAGTGGATAGCGATGTTTAAGCTTGTGTCGGGCAGAGGTTGTTAGTGGCTTGTCATTTCTTTAGTCAGTCAGGTCTGTCAGTGTCCCTAATGCCTCCAGAGCCAAAGAAGCACGGGTGGCCTCATTTGTTTACCTCCCAGGCTGTCCTGGATCTGAATGTTGCCCAGAAGCACCTTGAGCAAGTGTCTGTTCCTTCTGCCGCCCTTTTTAAGCACTAGGGTTACAGGCGTGTGTGCTCCTGACCTTGATTTATGCAGTGCTGGAGATCACATCCACAGCCTCCTGTGTGCTGCGCTAATGCTCTGCCCACTGAGCTCCAGACCCCTCAGTGCATGTTAGAATGGCTTCTTTGAATGTTATTGTGAGGGACATAGCACTCTGGTGACCACGCCAGAGCTGAAATTTTCCATTTACTGTTTTCAGGGCATGGTTGTCCCTGAGCTCCCGAAACTGTGGGAAATGAACCCACGCCGAGCAGCCGCCTGCGTCAGAACCCCAGTGGGATGCCCACAGGAGCACCAGTCATCCTGAAATGTTCTGCATGTTGCTTTCTGAGTCTCTCAGCCCTCCTGCCATTTTCAGTTGTCTGTGGGCCATAGTTACAGTGGCCACATCTTCCCAAGATCTACTCTGCTAGAAATTACCCTAATCAGACCTTCGTTTCTAAGAAAATAACACTGGGTCTAAGAGCAGCTTAGTGTATGATTGCTGGGCAGGGCACAACTCCCTTTTTTGGAGACGTTTTTCTCACAGCTAATTAAAACAAAGCTGGAATCCAGAGGAACAGGGTGTCAGCCCTGCCTCCCAGTTGCCGGCATTTTCTGGAGTCCTTTTAGTAGTATGACAGCATTTCCGGAGTGTTTGCTGTGTGCCAGCCTTCATTATAAATGCGTCCAAGCAGGTGCTGGGGTGACTCCACTTTACAGGATAACTTCTCCACAGCACAGTACTTGGCACAGACAGATCTGGGCTTCTGACCTGTGATGTCTGGCTGACATGCCGTTGTCCAAGTGAGCATCATCTGGGACTTACTCAGTGTCCCTTTTCCCTCGGAGGGCAGTAGCAGAGCTACTGTGGAGTGTGGAAGGTGCACTAAGAAGTGAGAGCCTGTATGTCCGTCTGTCCTCTCGACTCAGCTAATTGGAAACGTTGAAGGCAAAGAATGTTGGGTACGACGTCACATCTGGGTTCCAGGTTTCATGTGACTTCTGGTTCTGAGGCACTGGGCAGGTCAGTTCACCTGTCTGACATTGCTGCTGCCCTACCTAGCTACAGGTGCAACTGACACTGAAGTTGAACGTTAGGTGACGCTGGAGTACTTGAACCTAGTGATCCCAATGCAGATCCAACGTCATGGCCTTTCTATAGCATGACCACCTGCAGGCTCAGAGTCGTATGGACTGACCCTCACAGGGAGCAGATGACGTGAAAGCTGTATTACTTTACCAGGGAGGAAGCCGGCAACTCTGGGCTGGGTCCACAGAGGACCCAAAGTAGACGGTGGCATTGGAACTCCAGAAGGCTGGAGTGCACTGGAGGGTTTCGTGCTCCAGGCAGGGTATGTGGTACTGGAGATGAGGACCTTGGGAGGCGATTTGGTCATGAAGGCTGAACTCATGGCTAGGGTTGATGCACCCCCCGCCCCCACCCTGTCAGTCTGTCTGTCTCTGTCTCCATCTCTCTGCTTATGTCTGTATGCACATGCACGTGGAGGCTAGAAGTCAGGTTCCTATGTTGTTTTTCAGGTGCTGAGTCTTCCTTGCTTTTAGAGATAGGGTCTCTCTCCATCTTGGAGAGATAGGTGAACCTCTCCATCTTGGCTAGGCTGACTGCCAGTGAGCTCCAGTGATCCTCCTGTCTCTACCTTTCAGGTGGGATTACACACTACCTTGGCTAGCTTTTTTTTTTTTTAAACAACCAAGTCCCCCTAAAAATATAGGCTCTTAGTATTGATCTCTGTCCATCCACCACATAAGGACAGAGCAACAACAATCTGTGAACCAGAAACCACGGCTTGTGCCGGGCTCCTGGTCTGCCACCACCTCCGTTTTGGGCATTAGCCAAAAGCCTAAGAAGTGGTGTGTTGAAGCCGCTCTGTGGTCTTTGAACCACTTGAGCTGACAGAGACCAAGTACAGTGGAGAGAAGGGAGGAAAAGGAGTTTGTAAGGAAGACCCTGAGCGCAAGCAGAGTGTTTGGCAAGACGTAGAAATGGCTTGTGCCTGGGGTTTAAGGTGATCCTTTTGAGTATAAATGAAGGTTCTTGTGAGTGAGGGTCAGGAATTTGGATTATAAAATGTCACTTGGCTGATGCATAGGACATAGGTGATGCATAGGGAGAGCCACTGTGTTCCAGGCCTGAGTTGAGAAGGCTGTGGGAACTGGGTGTGCTGGGTTCCTGGGAGGCCTCAGGGAGAATAATTCCGGTGTCGAGAGACTCAGGTGGGGAAAAAAGCAGGGAAAGGGTTTCATAATGGATATAGAAAGAACTGTGCTAGCCAGAAAACACAGAGGACTGGACACCGGGAGGGAGACAGTGAGTGCTGAGAGCTGTTCGCTTCTGAGGTCTGCTCCCATGTAAGCGGGACTGGAGGATTGATGCTTGAGGGTAGGGTCACCCAGAACCCCAGCTCTCTAGTGGGGGAGGGGCGGTGCTAGAAGACTCCAACTGCTAGGTTCCTCGGATCCCCGCGTCTGTCGGCCATATCTCGCATGTGGCCCCTGGGTGCCTACGTGTCTTACAAGCTTGCTCAGGGCTTCTCGGGCAGAGTCCTGGGAGAGACAGGCTGGCTGGAGCGATGTGGCTTTTTATAGCCTTGCTTTGTAAGTCACATGATGTCGATTTTATGTCATTCCAGTAGTTAGAACTGTGTCACTGAGAGCAGCTTGGGAGAGAGAAAGTAGACTCCAGCTTTGGGTAGGAAGCATGTCAGTAAGTGCAGACTTGTGTTTTAAGGTGACTACATCTTTGGGTGTGGCCTCCGTGCAGATCTGTTCAGAGAAAGGTGGGCCAAATGTCAAAGTTCAGGATACCTGACATTGGGCAATATGATGACCACAGAGAAACTAAAGCAAAAGAGAGACGCCTGGCCCGTGAACCTTCCCGGTGTGAATTAGGAAATAGGTAGGCTTCTGATGTGTGTGGAGAGGGGGGTGAGGGAGGTGAACAGGTTGAAACCAGCCTCTCAGATGAGATTTCCAGGATTTTCCCATTGAGGCTTCGGAGAACAGGGAGGAGGGGAGGTTCAGCCCGAGCCTGGGAATGGAGGATGGGAGGTAGCCAATCAGGGATGCTCCTTTGGGAAGAGTCCAGAGGTGCCTGAACAGAAACTTTGGATTAAA